>NC_036655.1:510648-609887 GCF_002806865.2 Cucurbita pepo subsp. pepo | reverse complement strand
AAAAAAAAAAAAAAAAAAAAAAAAAAAAAAAAAAAAAAAAAAAAAAAAAAAAAAAAAAAAAAAAAAAAAGAGGTTCTAGAAGCTTAAATTTGCAATAAGTAAACTTCTTGATTAGCTTCATTTCAATAATTAATGTAATCAATTTTATGGAGAAGTTAGCAATGATTTAGCCTCTGAACTAATGGGATGCAAAAGATAAGCCTGCTTTTGCTAATGAATCCCTATTATTAGAGCTTATTGCATTGCTGTGATGATGAATTTGCTCACTGTTTGATGGCGAATTCACTCCTGAACTAACACTTTTACTTGTATTTCTGACTGCTACTTGCTACTTACTCCTATCAAAGGGCTCGAAACTGTTCTAATGTTGTGGCTTCCATCTGTTTGGCATGCCCTTGAGGCTAGGTGTCAATCTAACTATGAAAAGAGTAGGTTGTGACTCTTATGTTGCGACAAGAGAATTGGTGACCCTCAAGAGGTGCCTATATAGCCACGCGAGGGCTTAGGACGAGTGAATTGGTGACCCTCAAGTGGTGCCTATATGGCCACGCGAGGGCTTAGGACGAGTGCCATGATGCGACCACGAAAGTTGGTGCATCATTTAACACACCATATAGAGTGGGCATTAAAGACAAGTTAAGGCATGAGCAAGACAGAGACATTGAATAGACAAGTGTGGTAAAAGATAGGCTTGTTGAAGGGTTGGATATGGCCCTTGGCCTTAACTTCGAAATCTGGGTTCCAAAAAGAATTTGGGCATCTGGTTCTGGAGTTAAAGTCCATTCATATGCTCGCCAAATTTGGTGTTAATTGGACATTGGACGGAAGCTCCATGACGCTGCATGACCGTTCGTCAAAATCACGTCTATTTGTGGAGTATTGAAAATAACTCAAAATGTATTGTGAGCTACCTTGTGCACATGATTTGTCATTGAAATGAGTTTTTCAAGGACAGTACCGAGCGGCACAGGTGTGCCGTTATTGCTCCTCATCCCTCGTGTCGAAGGTTGATATATACACCCGCTATCCGGTACAATATCTGTAAATGACATGGCATGGGCATAGGAGGGCCAATGTCTCGTTAGAGCCTGAATGGATGGATGTTCGAGATGTTCCAATGAGATGAGCGACATGCAGACTCATTCTCGATGGCATAGCTGAGTGAGTAATAGGCCGACGACACCCCGAGACTTGGGATGATGTTAAGACATATGAGCCATGTCGATTGGGAACTAATATGACAAGATAAGATGCGACGTTGCATTGAGAGACCTTGGCCCTGACGTTGTCGATTGAGAACCAACTTTTTTTTTCGAAACTAGTATTATATAAGCATAGTTGCTTCCATCTGTTTGGCATGCCCTTGAGGCTAGGTGTCAATCTAACTATGAAAAGAGTAGGTTGTGACTCTTATGTTGCGACAAGAGAATTGGTGACCCTCAAGAGGTGCCTATATAGCCACGCGAGGGCTTAGGACGAGTGAATTGGTGACCCTCAAGTGGTGCCTATATGGCCACGCGAGGGCTTAGGACGAGTGCCATGATGCGACCACGAAAGTTGGTGCATCATTTAACACACCATATAGAGTGGGCATTAAAGACAAGTTAAGGCATGAGCAAGACAGAGACATTGAATAGACAAGTGTGGTAAAAGATAGGCTTGTTGAAGGGTTGGATATGGCCCTTGGCCTTAACTTCGAAATCTGGGTTCCAAAAAGAATTTGGGCATCTGGTTCTGGAGTTAAAGTCCATTCATATGCTCGCCAAATTTGGTGTTAATTGGACATTGGACGGAAGCTCCATGACGCTGCATGACCGTTCGTCAAAATCACGTCTATTTGTGGAGTATTGAAAATAACTCAAAATGTATTGTGAGCTACCTTGTGCACATGATTTGTCATTGAAATGAGTTTTTCAAGGACAGTACCGAGCGGCACAGGTGTGCCGTTATTGCTCCTCATCCCTCGTGTCGAAGGTTGATATATACACCCGCTATCCGGTACAATATCTGTAAATGACATGGCATGGGCATAGGAGGGCCAATGTCTCGTTAGAGCCTGAATGGATGGATGTTCGAGATGTTCCAATGAGATGAGCGACATGCAGACTCATTCTCGATGGCATAGCTGAGTGAGTAATAGGCCGACGACACCCCGAGACTTGGGATGATGTTAAGACATATGAGCCATGTCGATTGGGAACTAATATGACAAGATAAGATGCGACGTTGCATTGAGAGACCTTGGCCCTGACGTTGTCGATTGAGAACCAACTTTTTTTTTCGAAACTAGTATTATATAAGCATAGTGGATATTCTTACCTGTAATAAAACTTAGGATATTTAAATGAGAGTCTTGAAACCGTGACTAGGTAATACCTTTGAAATAACTGGACATTGCTAGAAAAAGTTCGGTTTATATTGAGCTTTTGCAATGTACTCGTGTCAATCGGTTTAAATATACAATGTTTTAATTTTTACGGTGTTAGCTCATAATTAATATTATTTTTTTTTGTTCATATCGATACTTTAATTTTATATTTACATACTTTGTAGTGACGAAATTTTCTTTTGACACTACCACTTTTAATATCTAGAGCAGATTATAAGATATTGTCGTTTCATCGTCAGTATACGTTAGTACATTCCTTTTTATCTCTATGGTCATAACACTGCTTTAACCATGTTTGTGACGTCGGACTAAAAATTCTGACATAAAATATTTTAAAGTACAAAATCAAGTTTGCGGAATCACGTCAAAATAGTTTACAAAATAGCACAAGTTTCAAGAAAACGACATTAAGGATAATATTAAAATGATACAAGAGGGGAACGACTTGATCTACGCTCCATCTGTAAACAAAGAATAGTAGGAATGAGTATAAAAAATACTCAGTAAGCACCGACGTGCAAGCTCATATCAAAACTTTTTTAAGCTATATGCTTATTTAGGGTCCTAGAGATGGTCAATTCCATAGTCCGAATTCATTTCTAGCCCTCTCAAGCTCATGAGGTTCACATCCCGTACTCACTCTTATTCCAAGGGTGTAGGTCACCCATCGAGGTGTATTTAAATTTAGGGTGCACTTAGCATCTTATTTTTTACTTCCGAGGTCCATTAGATTATCATGCTTTTTGTGCACAAGTCGTGAGTGATTATGATTTGTAATTTTGAAATTTAAAATTTGACTTTTATGATTTAACTAGAATTCAACTCAGTTACGTTATTTTTGTCCCATTTGGGTTGAATGTAAAAAATTCACGTCGGTTTGCGGGTTGACATTTTTTTGTCGGGTCAACTTAACCATCAGTTACAACCTAACTCAACTCTATCATACTTTTAATTATTATAAACATCAAGAATATCTTAGGTTTGTAACTAACTGATGTTAGTAATGCGTTGTGACTCGTAAATCTTTAATATTTGAGTTTTATGGTATTTTAGTAATTAATGTAATATGTATTGTCGACAAATATTATTTTTTTTAAAAATAATTAAAAGAAAAAAAAAATCTAACAACCTAACTCAATCTAAAAATAAAAAATAACTNATGAACACGACTCTCTCGCAATGGTATGATATTGACTACTTTGAGCATAAGCTCTCATGGCCGACTCTCCACAATGGTATGATATTGTCCACTTTGAGCTAAGCTCTCATGGCTTTGCTTTGGACTTCCCCAAAAGGTCTCATACCAATGGAGTTAGTATTCCTCACTTATAAACCCATGATCATTCCTTCAAGTGCGCCTCCCCTTAATTAAGGCTCGACTCCTTTGGAGTCTTAGTCATTTTTTACTGCCTTCGAGGAGGCTTGGCTCCTTTTCTTTTGGAGTTCTTTGTTCGATATTTGAGGATTTACCAATCTATTGGCACGACTAAGTTTAGGGCATGGCTCTGATACCATGTTAGACGAACACGACTCTTCACAATGGTATGATATTGTCCACTTTGAGCATAAGCTCTCGTTGCTTTGCTTTGGGTTTCTCCCAAAAGGCCTCATCCCAATGGTGTTAGTATTCCTCACTTATAAATTCATGATCATTCCCTAAATTAGCCGAGGTGGGTCTTTCATCATCCAACACCTCCCCTTAATCGAGGCTCGACTCCTTTGGAGTCTTAGTCATTTTTAACTGAATTTACCAATCTATTGGCACGACTAAGTTTAGGGAATGGCTCTGATACCATGTTAGACGAACACGACTCTTCACAATGGTATGATATTGTCCACTTTGAGCATAAGCTCTCATTGCTTTGTTTTGGGCTTCCCCAAAAGGCCTCATTCCAATGGTGTTAGTATTCCTCACTTATAAACCCATGATCATTCCCTGGGGTGACTTTCATCATCCAACAAACTGAACTAAACCAGTTGAGCTATACACAAGTTGAGTCGAGTGTAAACTTTATTGGTCGGACTTATAAAAAATTTAATTTTGTTTCTATAAAAAAAAAATATAAATAAAAAATATTTATTTATTTTAATTTTAATTAATTAATTAATAAATAGTGAAAATTATATTAAAATTTTGAGAGGAAACCAAAATAAATTAAAAAAAACAGAAAACTAAAAATAAAATTTATTTTTAGGGGTAAAATGGTAATTTAGATATAACAAAAAAACAAAAACTAAAATTTAAAAAGATTTAACTAACTGGAACAAATATTTTGAGTCATAAAATTTCTCACCCGTTGAACACAAACCGTTAGGCCATTCTTGTTCGCGGGAGGCTCGGGACTACGCTTCGGTTCATTTCTCCAACGAAATTTGGACGAACACATAAAACTGAAAAGACCCATAAAGATTTTTGAGAAACGGAGAGGAAAAAACGAGCAAAAGATTCTCTCCTCTTGCTGTTTTTCTTCAATCTTGTCAATGGCCCTTCATCCTGAATCAACAATCCCCTTCTCCTAAGCTCTTGTTTCGATCCTTGTTCTATATCGTTTCTATTCAAACACCCAATTTGTTTTCTGAGAAATTGGGATTGTTTGGAATAGATTTTTGTTTTCTGTGTTGTGTTCTTGAGGATTTGTAATGGCGACAGGGCAAGTTTTACCGTTTTCGATCGCTTCTGTGGTTGAAGATCTTCTTCAACAGCATGGAGTTCATCTGCGTGATATCGAGTTGGCTTCGAAGAAGGCTGAAGAAGACTGTATGTTCTTCGTTATCTTGTTTTCTGGCCTTTGCATTTCGATTATCGATTGTTTTGTTTTGTTTTTTTGTTTTTTTTTTCTCCTTTTGTTTGCGTAATGACTGTTGAATGATACGATTTTTTTGGAATGGTTTTTGTAAATTTGTTTTGGTTCTTCTCAATTTGATCGATGTTCTTCCTGTTGGATGATGGAAGTCCCACATCGGCTAATTTAGGGAATGATCGTGGGTTTATAAGGGAGGAATACTAACTTCATTGGTACGAGGCCTTTTGGGGAAGCCCAAAGCAAAGCCATGAGAGCTTATGCTCAAAGTGGACAATATCATACAATTGTGGAGAGTCGTGTTCGTCTAACATGGTATCAGAGCCATTCCCTAAACTTAGTCGTGCCAATAGATTGGTAAATTCTCAAATATCGAACAAAGAACTCCAAAAGGCAAAAGGCAGTAAAAAATGACTAAGACTCCAAAGGAGTCGAGCCTCGATTAAGGGGAGGTGCACTTTGTTCGAGGGGAGGTGTTGGATGATGGAAGTCCCACATCGGCTAATTTAAGGAATGATCATGAGTTTATAAGTGAGGAATACCAATTCCATTGGTATGAGGCCTTTTGGGGAAGCCCAAAGCAAAGCCATGAGAGCTTATGCTCAAAGTGGACAATATCATACTATTCTGGAGAGTCGTGTTCGTCTAACACTTCCCATTTCTGGCGTTGGCAATGTGTTTTGTGAATTAATGAGTTGCGTTTTGTAATGTTCATGTTGGATTTTGAGAGACTCAGATTGATTTTGTTGATGTGAAAAGTGAATTGAATGTTCATCATATTGTTTTGAAGCCTTGAGAAGGTATGAAGCGGCTGGGTGGCTAAGGAAAACTGTTGGAGTCGTTGGTGGTAAAGACTTGCCAGCTGAGCCTTCTGAAGAGGAATTTAGGCTTGGATTAAGAAGCGGAATTATTCTTTGCAATGTTCTCAATAAGGTTCAACCTGGAGCAGTGTCAAAGGTATGTATACTTCATTTACACAAGAAGGAAGGAGAGAATTTCCATGTTGGTTTACTTTAGATTAAGAAAAATACATGAAAGAACTTAAGTTATCAAAGTTTTCCTATGAATACCGCCCTCTTAGGTTTCGGTTTCTATAGATAAGTTGGAATATCAATACTTTCCCACCTCATGAAATTTTCTCGCTCTGCTGAGGATTGTTGTGAGGGAGTTCCACATTGACTAATCAAGGGAATGATCATGAGTTTATAAGTAAAGGAATACATCTCCATTGGTATGAGACCTTTTAGGAAAACAAAAAACAAAGCCATGAGAGTTTATACTCAAAGTGGACAATATCATACCATTGTGAAGAGCGTGATTTCTAACATGGTATCAGAGTCATGCCCTTAGGTTAGCCATGTCAAGAATCCTCAAGTGTCGAACAAAGAAATTGTGAGCCTTGAAGGTGTAGTTAAAAATGACTCAAGTGTCGAACAAAGGGTATACTCGAGGGCTCCAGAGAAGGAGTCAAGCCTCGATTAAGAGGAGGCTATTCGAGAGCTCCGTAGACCTCAGGGGAGGCTCTATGGTGTACTTTGTTCGATGGGTCGTTTGTTAAGGATTGTTGGGAGAGAGTCCCACATTGGTTAATTAAGGGAATGATCATGTGTTTATAAGTAAGGAATACATCTCCATTGTTATGAGGTCTTTTGGGGAAACCAAAAGCAAAGCCATGAGAGCTTATGCTCAAAGTGGATCATATCATACCATCTTGGAAAGTCGTGGTTCCTAGCATTAAGTACATCTGAAGTGATGATCATTCAATTCGTGTTCTTTGTATAGATTGTTGAAGGCCCATGTGATTCTGTAATTATTCCTGATGGGGCAGCCTTATCTGCTTACCAATACTTAGAAAATGTGAGAAATTTTCTGGTGGCCATAGAAGAACTGGGGTTGCCAACTTTTGAAGCCTCTGATCTAGAGCAGGTAACTCTGGTAGTTTTGGACATCTTTTTGGTAACTTGAACCAGATTAAAAGCTTTCTTCTGGTTGAATTGATCTATTGCAAATCCATGGCTATGTCAGGGAGGAAAATCTACAAGGGTTGTGAACTCTGTTCTGGC
Organism: Cucurbita pepo subsp. pepo; assembly: GCF_002806865.2. Lineage (NCBI taxonomy): Eukaryota > Viridiplantae > Streptophyta > Magnoliopsida > Cucurbitales > Cucurbitaceae > Cucurbita > Cucurbita pepo. Next base: position 602,634 of record NC_036655.1, on the reverse strand, counting down.
ACTCAAGTCATACAGCACCTGGAAAAAAGGAGGCGGAAATGGGGTGTGGAGATTTGGCGGGACGGATAAATCACCAACATCGAGTATAGATATGGTGCCAAAAAATTCAGAACCAGCCACGAATTCTTTAACGAGAACCTCATCAACTTGTGATAGTTTTTGTCTTGAATTGTCTTCAAGTGATGATCCTAGCAATGAAACAGTTCGTGACCTTTTCATCCTTCTTTTTCTTTACTTTTTGTTACTTTCTTGATTGAGTTGAATTAAGACATCTTAGGCTTCTTACAATTTCGACTGCAGGGATCCTCCCGTCCTTTACAGTTGCTACTTTCTCAACTTCTTTCTGATAAACAGCTTGACGAAATCCCCAGTGTAAGTGTTGGGTTCTAATTCTGAGTTATATATAGATCTTCTTCTTAGAAACATGAAGATCTTGATCTGAGTTTTTTTGAATCTGTAGATTGTGGAATGTATGATTTGTAAAGTCATGGGAGAGTTTGAGCATCGATTAACAACTCATAACAATAAGGTATACTTTCTATTTCCCACAATGTCTTACTTTAGCAATCTATATTTTATGGTTACTGAAATACATGATTTCTCCCTGCACCTCAAGAGTAATTACTGAATGAGTTAGTCTCTGGAATTCTGTTTGGACTGCAATTTTTTATCATCTAATTGTCTTGATCTTGATGGATAAATCAATAACTCAATGTATCTTGTTAGTGTTGAGGATTGTTGGGAAAGGAGTCCCACATCGGCTAATTAAGGGGTTAATCATGGGTTTATAAGTAAGAAATACATCTCCATTAGTATGAGGTCTTTTGGGGAAACAAAAAACAAACCCATGAGAGCTTATGTTCAAAGTGGACAATATTATACCATTGTGGAGAGTCGTGGTTTCTAACATGGTATCAGAGCCATGCCCTTACCTTCATCTCAAATGTCGAACAAAGTAGTTGTGAGCCTCGAAGGTGTAGTCAATAGTGACTCAAGTGTCGAACAAAGGGTGTACTTTGTTTGAGGGCTCCAGAGAAGGAGTCAAGTTTTGATTAAGGGGAAGCTGTTTGAGGGCTCCATAGGCCTCTGGGAGGTTCTATGGTGTATTTTGTTCGAGGGGAGGATTGTTGAGGATTGTTGGGAAATGAGTCCCACATTGACTAATTTAGGGGTTGACCATAGGTTTATAAGCAAGGAATACATTTCCATTGAAATGAGGTCTTTTGGGGACAATATCATACCATTATGGAGAGTCATGGTTTCTAACTGTTACCCTTCGTGTAAATTTTCAAAAACTATAACTAAGGAAGAGTGTCTAAAATATTGATAAGAGATTAAATTTTTTTCTTGCATAAGAAATAAACTTCATTGATATATGAAATTATTCAATGTAGATTTAGCAATCCCTCCATCACCATTTGTTTCTGTGCTTATGGCATTTCATTCTGCCCATTTGATAGATGAAAACAAGTCAAGAAGATATGGCAGAGTCTATATCTGATAAGTATCCTCCACAAATCACTTCTGCTGATGGAACGGTAAGCTGTGAATTTATGTATGTTATGAAAATATTTTGTTACTAAGTTAATAGAGCTGAATGGGATGCTAATATATTTTATGTTTTGAGAGATTAAGATGGAAGAGGAAACGACTAGTTCTCCTGAAGAAATAAGCAGTCCAGAAGCAACAAGTTGTACTGAAGAAATAAGCAGTCTAGAGGCAACAAGTTGTCCTGAAGTAGAGAGTTGTCGTGAAACGGAAAGGTGTTCAGAAGCAGAAAGTTGTCTTGAAACAAAATCCGAAAACCAGGAATCTAATGATCATCGTGATGAGGAATTAGAACGCAAAATTTTGAGAAGACAGATGCTGCTTGAACAGCAACAGAGAAACATAGAGGTAGCTGGTGATTTAGTGTATTTTTAAGTTGCTAATTACTGTTCTGGAATATACAACTTCAAAGCTGGTTTTGTTCTGTAGATGTTGAAGAGTGTTCTTGGTGAAACCAAAGCAGGAATGCAGATTTTGCAAATGAAGTACCAAGAGGAGTTCAATAATATTGGTATAAATTATTAATTAAGTAAAGTTTTTTGATCATTTTGTTGAGGATTGTTGGGAAGGAGTCCCACATTGGACAATATCATACCATTGTAGAGAGTCATGATTCCTAACATGGTAACAGAGTCATGCCCTTAACTTAGCCATGTCAATAGTCGAACAAAGAAGTTGTGAGCCTTGAAGGTGTAGTCAAAAGTGACTCAAGTGTCGAACAAAGGGTGTACTTTGTTCGAGGACTCCAGAGAAGGAGTCAAGGCTCGATTAAGGGAGGCTGTTCGAGGGCTCCATAGGCTTCAGGGGAGGCTCTATAGTGTACTTTGTTCGAGAGGAGGATTGTTGGGAGGGAGTCCCACATTGGCTAATTTAGGGAATGATCCTGAGTTATAAGTAAGGAATACATCTCCACTGGTATGAGGCCTTTCGGGGAAGTCCAAAGCAAAGTCATGAGAGCTTATGCTCAAAGTGGACAATATCATACCATTATGGAGAGTTATGGAGAGTTGTGATTCCTTACACATTTTTCTAGATTGTACTTTCTAATGTATTCTCAGTCTAACTGCTAGCTCCTAACTTAGGTAAGCGCATGCATAGTGTGGCTTATGCAGCTTCAGAATACCGAAGGGTTGTTGAAGAAAATCGGAAACTATATAACCAAGTTCAGGACCTGAAAGGTAGCATTAGCAGTGTGAACTTCCTCATAAATTTTGGCTCTAATTTGGCTTGGTAGTAGCAGTCTTGTAAACAATATAATGTTCATATCAGGAAATATCAGAGTATATTGTAGAGTTCGACCATTCCTTGGTGGACACTCAAACCGACCCTCTATTGTGGATCGCATTGATCAAGGGAATATGAGCATTATGACACCATCGAAAAACGGCAAGGAGGGAAGGAAATCATTCAGTTTTAACAAAGTATTTGGGCCTTCTGCAACCCAAGGTTCAACTTCCTTTTATGATCTTCTTATCATATAAGTTTTCAACATTATGAATATTGAGCATAAACATTCTCTCTATGCAGGGGAAGTATTTTCAGATACTCGACCTCTGATTCGATCCGTGCTCGACGGTTATAATGTCTGCATATTTGCTTATGGTCAAACTGGATCAGGGAAAACTCACACCATGGTATGAGATTAAGCACCAAATATTAAATTATGTGATTATTTACATAAGTTTTTTTTTTTTTTGATCCATTATGTGTAAAATCCAGTCAGGACCAACAGAGCTCACTGAGGACACTGTAGGTGTAAACTACAGGGCCTTGAGTGATTTGTTTGTTCTTTCACAACAAAGGAGACAGACCATTTCCTATGACATATCTGTTCAGATGCTTGAGATTTATAATGACCAAATTAGAGATCTTCTTGTCACGGATTCCAGTAACAGAAGATATCCTTTTCTTTTTCCCTTCTGTATTTCTTTATATTCTTTCATATAATGAAGCTCTGGCTATAATGATTGTCCTTAACTGGTAATTACATTGGAAGTTCGTAACAGTTCTCAAAATGGGATTAATGTACCGGATGCATGCCTTGTACCTGTGTCATCAACAGAAGATGTTATAAATCTGATGAATCTCGGCCAAAATAATCGTGCCGTGAGCTCTACCGCCATGAATGATCGGAGCAGTCGCTCTCATAGGTACAAACTCTTCTTAAATAAATTTAGTACGAAGATTTAGGAATGACACGTGTTAAGAATCATGACTCTCCACAATGGTATGATATTGTCCATTTTGAACATGAACTCTCATGGCTTTACTTTGGGCTTCCTCGAAGGGCCTCATACCAATGGAGATGTATTTCTTACTTATAAACTCATCATCATTCCGTAAATTAGTCAATGTGGGATCTCATAGTATCTAATTATTCATTGCTTTGTCTGTGCATCTTTTTGTTTTTTGCCTCCTTATGTGCTTAAACTATTATTGCAACAATTGCAGCTGCTTAACTGTTCATGTTCAAGGAAGAGATTTGGCAACCGGTGCGACCCTTCGTGGGTGCATGCATCTTGTTGACTTGGCAGGAAGTGAAAGGGTTGATAAGTCTGAGGTAATAGGAGATAGATTGAAAGAGGCACAACATATCAACAAATCTCTTTCTGCATTAGGAGATGTTATTGCCTCTCTTGCTCAAAAGACTGCACATGTCCCTTATAGGAACAGTAAACTCACACAATTGCTTCAAGATTCACTTGGTATGTGTGGCTTTGAAAACTAATGTGTGTGTCTTCTCCCTTTTGGCTGTTGTAATATTCTGGCTAACCACATTTGCTTCCGCTTCCATTCAGGAGGTCAAGCAAAGACACTCATGTTTATTCATATAAGTCCAGAGCCTGAAGCTCTTGGAGAAACATTGAGTACTTTAAAGTTCGCCGAAAGGGTTGCAACCGTTGAGCTCGGTGCTGCTCGGGTTAACAAAGATAGCACCGAGTCTAAAGAGCTCAAGGAACAGGTTTTTAACTTTTATTCCCCATTATTATTTGGTTGATAAATTTCGGAAGACCTTTATGTGAGATCCCACATTGGTTGGAGAGGAGAACGAAACACTCCTTATAAAGGTGTGGAAACCTCTCCCAAGCAACATGTTTTAAAATCTTGAGGGGGAGCTCAGAGGGGAAAGCGCAAAGAGGACAATATCTGCTAGCGGTGGGCTTGGGCCGTTACAGTTTATGATTTTTTGGCTCTTGTGTTGTCGCTTTTTCATCTGTTGTCACTGCAAATTCTGCTCTAACTCATTTCTTGGCCTTTTTCTTCCAGAAGGCAATTAATAAGTTCTTTGATTTGCATGTTTTTATATGCTTTTGATCAGTACAAAGAATAATAGAAATGGTATGCTCTATCTCTCGTGTTCTTACGTGACAACTTTATTTCTTATTATCAGATAGCTAGCCGAAAGGTGGCCTTAGTGAAGAAGGACAGTGAAACGGAGCAAAATTGTCGACCAAGCAGTCCAGAAAAAAGTAGGATGAAAACTTTCTTGTCATCCCCTTCACTTCCTAGCTGGAAAAGTGTTGTGGAGATGTCTGTTAATAGAACAAATTCATCGGAAGATGTTCGTAATCCTCCTGAGGTACGAATTGTATTGAAAATCAATGTGCAAATAAAGCTAAATTTGATAACAAAATCCGTAATATTGAAAGTAATACCATATCATATCATTGTGGCGGGTCGTGGTTCCTAACAAAAACTACTTCTACTTTGATATTAGTAAAAGTCTTAGTCGGTCACTGAAACACATCTGCGCTCATGCACGCTTTTTTGCTAACAGGTTCAAAACAAATCGAACTTGAACGTCAAAAGAAGAAGCTTAGATCCCCGAGACATATTGCCGAGTTCTCCATGGCCACCTTTGGGCGCAACTCCTGTTAATAGGAGGGAAGAAGAGAAAGAATCTGTTTCAAGTGATGGGGAGGACAAAGTTATGGTAAACAAGAATGAGAACATTAGTAGTGATGAAACTCTTACAGGATGCTGGGATGTAAACACGAAGTTGCCTGAGACATTTGGTCAGAAATTTGTTGTGAATCCATCGAAGGTGTACCCTGAAACCCTGCTCAACAATCCTTCAGTGAACAAGAAGGAAACCCAAGAACCTGATGTGCAGAGGAACCAGGTTGAGATGGTCAGCACTGATGATTCTGATGATCATGATGCTGCAAATAGTGAAACATCAGAGCCAGAAGTTATTTGGCAGTCAAGCCTTCCACTTCCAAGACCTTCAAGCATTCCAAATGGTTTGGGATCAAAGACAAAGAAAACAGCTATTCCTAAGCAAGCAAGGAGCCCAGAAATGAGGTAATTATTCAATCTTTTACTATTCTTCCTGCTCTTTGGTCTGCATAGAAGAGAAAAATCTGCTCCCCTGTCTCCCATATGCTAAAAGAACTTTCTGCTCCAAATCATCATGTTTAGAAGTGTTTTGTAGTAACTTTGGAAACATTCAAGCATTCAAAAGTTCTTTGTGTTGAGAAAGCACTTGTAGAATGTGTTTTGATTCTGAGTACGGTTCGGAACCACGACCCTCCATAGTAGTATAATATTGTCCACTTTGAGCATTCTGAGTACTATTGGGAACTACGACCCTCCATAGTAGTATGATATTGTCCACTTTGAGCATTCTAAGTACTATTGGGAACCACGACTCTCTATAGTAGTATGATATTGTCCACTTTGAGCATTCCGAGTACTATTGGGAACCACGACCCTCCATAATAGTATGATATTGTCCACTTTGAGCATACACGAGTACTTGTTAGGAAAGCACTTTTAAGAGGGTAGAATCAAACATCAAAGTTGTTTGTCATCACCACTATATAATGCACACTTTATCCCCATGTCTGCTACACCAGATTGATTATGTTTGAATGTTCTTAAAACCAGGAGCTTCATTCCATCATTGATCCCTTCGCCATCACGAAAACCGCAAGCTGGAGTCGCCCAGCCCGTGCCCAAGACAAGCAAACCAGCGGCCGTGTCAGTTGAGGGGGGGAAGAGGAGGGGTGGCTATACAAAATGAGAGTATTGGGGGATGGAGATTGTTGTTGAATTGATTCTTCCTTATTTTTGCTTTCCCTCTCTTTGTATTTATTGTATATAGAAAGAGCGAGAGAAAGAGAAAAAGAGAAAGAGAAAGAGATATATTGTCCGTTGAATAGGCAATAGCTCAAGTTGCCTAAGTTTCTTGCTTAAGTTTCTCTTTCTCTTCATTGATGTATAATATTAAAATTTAAATTTTTAGAACCTACATTGTATTTGTGAAATATTATTGATTTTTTTTTATAGACTCGGAGTTGCTTTGAACTCAGAGTTGGCCAACGCTTTCAATCATTCTTTCTTTTCATTCGTCTGGATGATATTGTAGTTAGGATCGTACAACAACACAGACTCAATCTAGATGAACACAAAAGAACAGGAGAGAGAGCTAAAAGTTTATATTGATGACTTAAAACATGTATACTAAGAGAGAACAATTGTTTACTGTATTTACCGTAAATAGCTTTACCAATTTACTATATATAACTATCTACCATCGTGTCTCCCTAGTATTTGGGTGATTGCTGACAACACCGGTCTAATGAACATAAGTCATTTAGCTATTTTTAGAATTTAGGTAGCTCAAGTTAAGTTGTATGATCCACATGTGTGGTAGGTGATACAACACCGGTCTAATGAACATAAGTCATTTAGCTATTTTTAGAATTTAGGTAGCTCAAGTTAAGTTGTATGATCCACATGTGTGGTAGGTGATCTGGCTTGTGACATAACATCAATCTTGTGACCCTGGCTGCAATTTGATTGAAGTTCTCTCTACAACTCTTAAAACAAGTAAAGTTGTCGGATTGACGACCTTCACCTTTAGTGTATCTTGATGCCAAAGGATGTTCATGTGTTTTGCTTCGGTCTCCGTCATGAAGTTGTGGGTGGCTCCAGAGTTGACAATGGTGCTCCTGGCCACCCTGTGATTAACCCAGATTTCACATACAAAGACTGCATTCCACTGACTTCTCCATTTCTTTCGCTCTCTTTTGGAAAGCAGGCAAGTATTCCAGTGCCCATAGGTGAGAGTGTTCAATATTCTCAACTAGCAATATTTTTGTTTCTACCGTCTCATATTCGACTTTTGAGTTCATTCCAAATTTTGCTTGGAAGGCATAGAGTACCCGCCTTTTGTGGGCACTCGGTTTCTTGGTCGGCCCATGCATATGAAGCAAGACAAGGGGCCTTGACTTTGACTATGATTGTTTTGGCTGTGAGATCTCTGCCGTGGAGTTCTACCTCTTTGTTGGGAGGACTCGCATTCTTCTCCTCCTCCTTCAAGTCTGTCATTTCCCCCACCTTTGGGGGAGTTGGGTCGATCACTTTTATTTCCACCATTTGTGGACATCTGGTTCCATCTTATCGATAATAAGAACAAATAGTCGTTCAACTGTAGCATAGGTCGTAGAAAGGTCTAGAATTCGTAGCTCGTAGAACTTTGTCTTCACCGACGTCTTCAGTCCCTCAAAAAAGCTAAAGACTTTGTCTTTCTCCGACTTATCCTTAGAAAAAAAACTTTTGAAAAGTAATTACATAATTATTTTTTATTTCATTACAAATTTTAATTAAACGTTTGAAAATAAATAAATAAATAGATATTTTATGAACTAATGTTTTATTTTTTATTTTTAATGAAAATAAAAATTTGAATAAATGACTCGAAACAATTAAACTATCTAACCCAAAGAAAAAAAAAAAAAAAGGCACGTGTCAGATGGAGAGGTGAGTTGTACAGACTGGCAGGTGAGGTTAGCAAAAAAAAGAACAGCAAAGGTCCACTTGGCTTTGAGCGGACAAATTGAGGTTTCCAGCTGGAGGAGGAACGTAGGCCGACCCCTTCTAATTAAGTGCGCAAAACACCCAATTGGGTCCCACCTTAACACGTGGCCACGTCATCTTTTTAATTTTCTTTTCATTTTTTTTTTCCTTTTCTTTTTTATATTAAAGTGACAGCATAGCATCAACAACAAAATTTTTTTGCCCCTCCAAAAATATTAAAAATGAAATGACCAACCTTTGAGGGACCACAAAGACTTCAACCACGAGCCAAAAACGGGTCGGGTTAGAGAAATCTATGAGACTAACTCGAAATTTTGAGTTGGTTCAGTTTGTGATTGAACAACCCAACCGAACCCTCTATTTTTATGTTGGATTGGGTCAAGTTCTCGAGTTGTTTTTTAATTAATTATTTAAAAAAAATCATACTTATCATACACGTTACATTAATGACTAAAATCTTATAAAATTCAAATATCAAACATTTACGAGGCAAGACACATTACTAACATGAGTTAAAAAGTTACAATTATCAAGTATTCTTAATTTTTATAATAATTTTAAGAGTAAGGTAGGATCGGGTTGAGTTGTAACCCTAATTTCAGGTTGGTCAAGTTAACCCAACTAAAAAATATTAACCCGCAAATCGACCTGTATGGTCCTAATTTTGTTACCTATATCAGAGACGTCACTGCATGCATGTCTTTAATAACGGAAAAGCCACCCATGAAACTACTAATTGAAAACAATGCATACTATTGTTCTATCTTAGCTTCCATGATCACTCCAACATTCACCGTCATCCGTGCAGGGGCGCTTTACCTTTACCTGAAAAATAAAGGTAGCACGTAGCGTGAGTATTTTAAGAAATACTCCGTAAGTAACCCCACTGTTGAGATTAGGTAATGCAAACACACACATAGATGATGAGACCTATCCTTTCAAACAATATAGCATGACCTTGAACTCTTTCTAGCCCGACAGAGTTGGTTGTGTGGTATTTCCTCACACACAACCCACGCACGCGCACATGGACCCACCAGGCGGGCTCGTATATTTATCCCTAAGTCTGACTTCGTTGGACTAAACGCGCTGACGCGTCGCCGGACGCCATGAACGGGAAGGGCTCGCATGATATCATGGTGAACATAAATATCGAAGATATGCGTCCGTACTAACATAACATAACGGGGAAGCATCTCGATGCACATGACATACATAAATGTATGAGGTTCCCATGGTTTAAAACCATAGCATAAAATAAGAATCACTTTGTTCTTTTCATCCATGTCATAGTACACTATGGGTCATGTATGCATATTAATCAATATGGCTTTCATCTTGCATCATCGTATAATCCATAACATGGTTTCACATGGTAAATCGTAGCATTACACACGGTAGTTTTAGGACATCACATAAATGCATAACATGACATCATACATTATCACATAGCATGACATTATGAAGCATATAGGGGTCTCGGGACATGCGTCATCATACATCATACAATTCTTCCAACACCAACAGTAAGGTCACTTACATGGTTGACCTAGGTCGGAGTTACTAATTATTCTTTGTACCGACTTGAATATGCTCCTCATGGTCCAATTCAACTTCGGATCCATCTTCTTGATGATATCAATTAAAACAAATGACGGCATAGATTAACTACCTTGTAGTCCAATTATCGAGGATAAAGAAATACCTCGACATATATACTCTACTTTTAAATCAAGTCTACTGTTTCGTATTTAAAATTCTTAAAATTAAAAATCATGTGCAGTTGGTTTCCTGTGTTTGGCCAAGGCCATATATCAGATAGATCAATGGGCTCAGGTATATGTTAGGAGCTTGCACGGAGTGCCAGTCTTGATCATATCATATCAAGACACCAGGTTCACCTATTAGTTTTAGAAAGTCTACAGAAGGAGTTGGGAACGCAACTCATATTTAGCACAATATTTCATCCGTAGATGGACGGACAAACCAAAAGATTGAATAAAGTTCTAGAAGATATGTTGCGGGCTTGTGTTATAGATTTATCAGGTTGTTGGGATGAGCATCTGCCCCTGTGGAGTTTTCCTACAATAACAGTTATCAAGCGACCATTCAGATGGCCTCGTTTGAAGTTTTGTGTGGGTGTAGGTGTCGAACACCGATATTCTTAGAAGAAGTAGACACACAAAAACTATTGTGTCAGAGTTAGTGCAGGTTACTAACACAATAATATAGAATATTAGGCAGAGGATACTTACCACACAAAGCCGACAGAAGGGCTATGCAAACTCTTGTACAAGAAACCTCAAGTTTACTATGGTTGATCGTGTCTTCCTAAAGGTGGCACCTATGAGAAGGGTGTTGCGATTCAAGAAGAGGAACAAGTTAAGCCCGAGGTTCATAGGCCCTTTTGAGATTTTTGAGAGGGCATACAAACTAGTATTACCACCCACCATTGTCGGTGTGCTTATGCGTTCGACATCTCCATGCTGTAAAAATACACACCATAACCTATTCATGTCATACGACACGAGACACCTCCCCTTTTAGAGGACCTAACTTATGAGGAGAAACTTAATTTTTGCTCGTGACGTAAAACAGTTGTGCATCAAGAACATTCCTTTATTCAAGGTCCTGTAAGGTAACCAACGAGATGAGGAGACAACTTGGAAACGTGAAGACGATATGAGAAGGCTCTTATCTCGAACTCTTCCAAGGAAAACCAACTTTCGGAGACGAAATATCTTGAGGGAAGAGTTTGTAGCAACTAAGCCCAACATGTATATGATTTTATTAACTTTTCTCTTACGAACTTATGTGATTTTATTGATGACCTTAGAAGCTAATGAAAATTGCCTTATGGTTATTTTTACCCTATAGGGTTATTTTTTCAAATTCCTGGTAACTTATCCATAATTTGAACTTTCACGTAACCGTTCATATTTATTTACATTGCTTATACATATAGTGGGTGATATGCATCGGGTTTTTTGAACATCCCTAAACTTGCCAACTAAAAAAGTCTCTTCATCAAGCTTTTTTGACCAATTGGGTAGATCAAAAAAACAGCAGTAGTGTAACATGTTACAAAAATCCAAGGACGCATACCCATACGGAAGCTAAGTTCCCACTCTCGACCCATGTAACATGCTACACCAAGTAAGATGTGTAGAACAATTAGCTCATAAGGACCACAATTGTATAACCATTCATCAACGGAAGCAGCTTCCCAAATTGGGTAAAAATGCAATCGATAGCTGCAGAAGTAGGGATAATGGCACCAGAAATAGTATTGTTTCCTTAAAGTAGAGGTCCAGAAACAGGTTCACGAATACCATTAATATCTACTATAGGAGCAGCAATGAAGGCAATAATAAATACAGATGTTGTTGTCAATTAGATAGGGATCATCAAAACACCAAACCTACTAAAATAGAATAAATTATTTAATGAAGCTGGGACGATATAGTTGACAATTTACACCGTTGGATGTAAGAAAGAAAAAAAAGCGTAACTTCAAGAGGAAATAATCGAAATTTGACCGCCGCACGGGTTTTTTTTTCCTGTAAATTAGTACGCTAGGATTATGATGATCATATTATTTTATCAAAAGTGATTGTAATTAAGACATTAATGTGAAATTTTTTGAACTAATTGTGTTTAAGTTTACTAATATATCTTTTGAGAGTCCTAAATTGGTTGGGGAGGAGAACCAAACACCCTCTATAAGGGTTTGGAAATTCCCCTAGCAGACGCGTTTTAAAGCCTTGAGGGAAAGTCCAAAGAGGACAATATCTGCTAGCGGTGGATCTGGGTCGTTACAAATAGTATCAGAGCCAGACACCGAACTATGTGCCAACGAGGAGGCTCTTCCCCGAAGAGGGGTAGACACGAGACTGTGTGTCAGTATGGATGTTGGGCCCTGAAGGGGGGTGGATTGTGAGAGTCCCACATTGGTTGGGGAGGAGAACGAAACACCCTTTACCCCGATAGGAGGTAGACATTATTAGGTTATGGAGTCTGATGCTTATTTATAGCTTGGTCAACGGTTATATCCGATAAAGCTATATATAGTAGATATATATATCCCGTCCGGTAGAGCTTTGAAATGTACTTTCTATTCTCTGTACTCTCTCTTGTTGTACATATCTGAAGTCATCAATAAAAAAAATCCTTTTAGCCAAAGTTCTCCTTGCAATTTTCTCTATCCCATTCTTTGTGTTCATCTAGATCGAGCGTGTGCGTTGTTGTGCAATCCTAACAGACACGAGACGGTGTGCCAGTAAAGACGCTGGGCACCAAAGGGAGGTGACCCTTTACCCCAAAGGGAGTAGACACGAGACGTGTGCCAGTAAGGACGCTGGACCCCGAAGGGGGGTAGACACGAGACGATGTGCTAATAAAGACGTTGGGCACCGAAGGGCGGTGACCCTTTACCCCAAAGAGAGTAGACATGAGACGGTGTGCTAGTAAGGACGCTGGGACCCAAAGGAGGTGGATTGTAAGAGTCCCACGTTGGTTAGGAGGAGAACGAAACACCCTTACATGGAAACCTTGATCTGGGTCGTTACACATCTAATTTTAGTTTTATTTAATTTCATTTCTTACCTTTTTCCACCTAATCTTTCCCTACTAACATCTTTTTCAATATGAACAATTAATTAAAAGTCAAATGATATGGAAAACTAAATCACGAAGAAAATACAAAATTCCTTCAATCAAGCAATTGATTTTCAAATTTTTTTTAAAATAATAATATTATTACTTTTCTACAATAATAATATTATTCCTCCAATCAAGCGATTCCTACAAATATTTCTTCCGGATGCTGATTCTTTACTGTTAGCTTGGTTGGATGAATTGTATGTATGATGATGCGTGCCTTGTGGCCCTTGCACGTCTCATAATTATGATTGTTATGTTATGCTATGTTATATTGTACTATGTTATGCCATGTTATGCCATATTTATAAGTTATGTTATAGTGTGACAATGCTATATTGTAGAATTATGCTAATGATGATAATCTATGATGCATAAAAAAATGGTCTAATATGACTCTCTTTAACAATTTCTCCCCTAAATTGATTTCGAGGGATGCTTTTAAGTTTACTTCTGCTACTACACACATACTCTCATTGACCCACGTAGTTTTATGAACGCACTTGTTCTTGTGTGACACAATGCTTCAACTCAATAACTTCATCTCTGGTCAAATCACGCAAGAATTGGAAACTCACATTAATGTGTTTGCTGCGTCCATGCATGATTGGATTCTTGGATTAGTTTAATAGTGGAACTGTTATCACATAACATAGTGATACACTTATCTTGAAAATGACCAAGTTTTCCAAAACTCTCCTCGTCCACACCTTGACAAGCATAAGAGGCGACTGCCACAAATTCTGCTTCAGTAGTGGACAAAGTAACTACATATTGTTTTTTTGGAGGACCAAGACACAACTCCATCACTGAGTAAAAATACATCACCAAAAGTGTTTTTCCTGTCATCTATATCTCCTGCATAATCACTGTCGGTTATGCTATCAACTCTCCATTAGTCCTTTTCCAATACAGAACTCTCAATCTCAACACCCTTTGCAGCAGCATGCAAATGCAACTCAGTTGAACTTGGCATAAATCTGCTAATGAGAGACACTACATTACATTAAATCCGGCCTTGTTGCAGTTAGATACATAAGACTTCTATTCAGTTGTTTACACATGGTAGCATTGACCTTGGCTCCTTCTCCATCCTTTGTCAGTATAACCCTAGAAACATTAGGGTTTTTCACGCTGTTACTTTTTTCCATCCTAAACTTCTCCAAAAATTCTTTTGCATACTTTCTTTGACTAATATAAATGTCTTCAGCATTCTGTAAAATCTCTACGCCGAGAAAATATTTCACTTTTTCCACATCAATCATTTCAAGTTCAAGTTTCGTAGAAGTCTGGAACTTAACAAACATGCTCTCATCGTTACCAGTAAAAATTAGATCGTCAACATGTAGACTAACAATCAAAATTTTACCTTCATCTCCTATTTGTATGTATAAAGTATGATCACAGTTGCACCTTTCAAATCCTTCCTTGACAAACTGTGCTTCAATTCGATTGTACCATGCACATGGGGCTTGTTTAAGGCCACATATGACTTCTTCAATATACACCTTGTATTCTTGACCTTTTTCTCATAACCTTGTGGTTGCTCAACAAACACGGCTTCTTTTAACTCTCCATATAAGAAAGCATTTTTCACGTCAAGTTGATACACGTTCCAACTATTCCGAGCTGCTAAATCAATTATCATTCGAATAGTATCCCACCTAGCCACAGGTGCAAACACATCGGTGTAGTCTATACCATGTTGTTGTGCATAACCTTTTACTACCAACCTAGCCTTATACTTTTCAACTTCGCCATTTTCGTTGAATTTGGTTTTGAAAACCCACTTTACACCAATCTTCTTCATTCCTTTAAGCAAATATGTCAACTCCCAAGTCTCATATTTCGTTCGATGGCTTCTATCTCCAAGTCCTTGCAGCTCTCCATTTTGAACTTTGCACAGCTTCTTCAAAGGTAGTCGGATCTGTAGTTGAGGTTAATAGATCTAAATTGTTCACTTCGGGTGTGCTTTCTTCAGATGTTAAAGAATTTGATTCAGATGACTCATTGGAAGATACACTAACTTCCTCTTCTTCTACTACTGCTTCCTCTTCAGATTCTTCCTCACTTTGGTCATGTTCACTTCCTTCTATAACTATCTTCCCATTTGAGAGTATCAAGTTTAGCTTCTTCATTACTTTTCCCCCAATTCCAACACTTATTTTCTTCAAAAATCACGTCTCTTCTNTTCCTTGACAAACTGTGCTTCAATTCGATTGTACCATGCACATGGGGCTTGTTTAAGGCCACATATGACTTCTTCAATATACACCTTGTATTCTTGACCTTTTTCTCATAACCTTGTGGTTGCTCAACAAACACGGCTTCTTTTAACTCTCCATATAAGAAAGCATTTTTCACGTCAAGTTGATACACGTTCCAACTATTCCGAGCTGCTAAATCAATTATCATTCGAATAGTATCCCACCTAGCCACAGGTGCAAACACATCGGTGTAGTCTATACCATGTTGTTGTGCATAACCTTTTACTACCAACCTAGCCTTATACTTTTCAACTTCGCCATTTTCGTTGAATTTGGTTTTGAAAACCCACTTTACACCAATCTTCTTCATTCCTTTAAGCAAATATGTCAACTCCCAAGTCTCATATTTCGTTCGATGGCTTCTATCTCCAAGTCCTTGCAGCTCTCCATTTTGAACTTTGCACAGCTTCTTCAAAGGTAGTCGGATCTGTAGTTGAGGTTAATAGATCTAAATTGTTCACTTCGGGTGTGCTTTCTTCAGATGTTAAAGAATTTGATTCAGATGACTCATTGGAAGATACACTAACTTCCTCTTCTTCTACTACTGCTTCCTCTTCAGATTCTTCCTCACTTTGGTCATGTTCACTTCCTTCTATAACTATCTTCCCATTTGAGAGTATCAAGTTTAGCTTCTTCATTACTTTTCCCCCAATTCCAACACTTATTTTCTTCAAAAATCACGTCTCTTCTTACAACTATCTTCTTGGACACTAGATCATAGAGTCTATATGCTTTAGACTCTTCACTCGTCCTTAGCAGCACACACTGAAAACTTTTATCATCTAACTTCTTTCTCTTACCGATACATGAACATGACCAATGCATCCAAAAACTTGAAAATAATCAACCTTAGGTTTTACGCCACTCAAAGGCTCCTTNAATTAGATCGTCAACATGTAGACTAACAATCAAAATTTTACCTTCATCTCCTATTTGTATGTATAAAGTATGATCACAGTTGCACCTTTCAAATCCTTCCTTGACAAACTGTGCTTCAATTCGATTGTACCATGCACATGGGGCTTGTTTAAGGCCACATATGACTTCTTCAATATACACCTTGTATTCTTGACCTTTTTCTCATAACCTTGTGGTTGCTCAACAAACACGGCTTCTTTTAACTCTCCATATAAGAAAGCATTTTTCACGTCAAGTTGATACACGTTCCAACTATTCCGAGCTGCTAAATCAATTATCATTCGAATAGTATCCCACCTAGCCACAGGTGCAAACACATCGGTGTAGTCTATACCATGTTGTTGTGCATAACCTTTTACTACCAACCTAGCCTTATACTTTTCAACTTCGCCATTTTCGTTGAATTTGGTTTTGAAAACCCACTTTACACCAATCTTCTTCATTCCTTTAAGCAAATATGTCAACTCCCAAGTCTCATATTTCGTTCGATGGCTTCTATCTCCAAGTCCTTGCAGCTCTCCATTTTGAACTTTGCACAGCTTCTTCAAAGGTAGTCGGATCTGTAGTTGAGGTTAATAGATCTAAATTGTTCACTTCGGGTGTGCTTTCTTCAGATGTTAAAGAATTTGATTCAGATGACTCATTGGAAGATACACTAACTTCCTCTTCTTCTACTACTGCTTCCTCTTCAGATTCTTCCTCACTTTGGTCATGTTCACTTCCTTCTATAACTATCTTCCCATTTGAGAGTATCAAGTTTAGCTTCTTCATTACTTTTCCCCCAATTCCAACACTTATTTTCTTCAAAAATCACGTCTCTTCTTACAACTATCTTCTTGGACACTAGATCATAGAGTCTATATGCTTTAGACTCTTCACTCGTCCTTAGCAGCACACACTGAAAACTTTTATCATCTAACTTCTTTCTCTTACCGATACATGAACATGACCAATGCATCCAAAAACTTGAAAATAATCAACCTTAGGTTTTACGCCACTCAAAGGCTCCTTAGGAGTCATATCTTTCACTACCACTGTAGAACTTCTGTTGAGCACGTGCACTGTCCAATTTACTGCTTCTGGCCAAAAATTCTTTGGAACTTGCTTCTCTGATAATATACTTCTAACCATAATCATGATTGTTCTGTTCTTGTGCTCAACTACACCATTTTGTTGGGGTAACTTGTCTACTGATACCATTAATTTTGCAAAAAATATTGAACTCTCCACCCCTATTTGTGCGTAGATAACGAATAAAATCTCCCNGACTTCTTCAATATACACCTTGTATTCTTGACCTTTTTCTCATAACCTTGTGGTTGCTCAACAAACACGGCTTCTTTTAACTCTCCATATAAGAAAGCATTTTTCACGTCAAGTTGATACACGTTCCAACTATTCCGAGCTGCTAAATCAATTATCATTCGAATAGTATCCCACCTAGCCACAGGTGCAAACACATCGGTGTAGTCTATACCATGTTGTTGTGCATAACCTTTTACTACCAACCTAGCCTTATACTTTTCAACTTCGCCATTTTCGTTGAATTTGGTTTTGAAAACCCACTTTACACCAATCTTCTTCATTCCTTTAAGCAAATATGTCAACTCCCAAGTCTCATATTTCGTTCGATGGCTTCTATCTCCAAGTCCTTGCAGCTCTCCATTTTGAACTTTGCACAGCTTCTTCAAAGGTAGTCGGATCTGTAGTTGAGGTTAATAGATCTAAATTGTTCACTTCGGGTGTGCTTTCTTCAGATGTTAAAGAATTTGATTCAGATGACTCATTGGAAGATACACTAACTTCCTCTTCTTCTACTACTGCTTCCTCTTCAGATTCTTCCTCACTTTGGTCATGTTCACTTCCTTCTATAACTATCTTCCCATTTGAGAGTATCAAGTTTAGCTTCTTCATTACTTTTCCCCCAATTCCAACACTTATTTTCTTCAAAAATCACGTCTCTTCTTACAACTATCTTCTTGGACACTAGATCATAGAGTCTATATGCTTTAGACTCTTCACTCGTCCTTAGCAGCACACACTGAAAACTTTTATCATCTAACTTCTTTCTCTTACCGATACATGAACATGACCAATGCATCCAAAAACTTGAAAATAATCAACCTTAGGTTTTACGCCACTCAAAGGCTCCTTAGGAGTCATATCTTTCACTACCACTGTAGAACTTCTGTTGAGCACGTGCACTGTCCAATTTACTGCTTCTGGCCAAAAATTCTTTGGAACTTGCTTCTCTGATAATATACTTCTAACCATAATCATGATTGTTCTGTTCTTGTGCTCAACTACACCATTTTGTTGGGGTAACTTGTCTACTGATACCATTAATTTTGCAAAAAATATTGAACTCTCCACCCCTATTTGTGCGTAGATAACGAATAAAATCTCCCGTCTCTTTCTCAACAAGATTTTTGTAATTCTTGAAGATAGTAAAGGCTTCAGAGTAAGAAAATATATCCACACAATTCGACTGTAATTATAAATAAACCTTATAAAATATCTCTTCTTACTATTGGGAAAAGGTTTGATGGGTCCACAAATGTCTCCATGTACTAGTTGCAGACTTTGTGTTACTCTCCATAAACCTCTGTTTGAAAATACATCCCTATGTTGCTTTCCCACCATGTAATCAGTGCAGATTTTAGACGATTCTTTCAATTGGGGTAACCCACTCACCATTTGCTTATGTTGCAATGTTTTCAAACCTTTGAAACCTAGATGTCCATATCTTTGGTGCCAAAGATGAGCGTTGTCTTCTATAATTGTTTGGAAACAAGTGGCCGTTTGTGACCTAATTCATTCAAGTAATATGAACATCCTATAAGCCCCTTCTTGGGGCGATAGATTTTGCATTCTCCATGTTGTATCAAAATAGAATACATCGGTGATTACCTGAGTGACTCTAGCAACTTGCAACATAAACCATTCCTTGTTTGCACATATATGATTGCTACACCCCGAATTAAGGAACCAAACGTACATCTTCCCTCCTTGATTGATTGAGCGCCACATATGACATCAGCAACATCTCTTCTTCCTCCTCAAGCTCAGCATAATTTGCTTCCTTCTTCCATTGAGGACACTCATATCTAGAGTGTCCTAACTGATACTTATAACACTCAACTGTAGTTTTGTTGAATAGATGTCTATTTCTTCCATTTCCTCTACCTCTTCCTCGAAAAGCTTCATGAGCTCGATCACCTCCTCTTCCACCGATTCTATTATCATATGTCACATTTAGTGCTTGTTCATCACCTACACATCCATTCAGTATTTGCTCATGTACCATCAAGCNTTGCAGCTCTCCATTTTGAACTTTGCACAGCTTCTTCAAAGGTAGTCGGATCTGTAGTTGAGGTTAATAGATCTAAATTGTTCACTTCGGGTGTGCTTTCTTCAGATGTTAAAGAATTTGATTCAGATGACTCATTGGAAGATACACTAACTTCCTCTTCTTCTACTACTGCTTCCTCTTCAGATTCTTCCTCACTTTGGTCATGTTCACTTCCTTCTATAACTATCTTCCCATTTGAGAGTATCAAGTTTAGCTTCTTCATTACTTTTCCCCCAATTCCAACACTTATTTTCTTCAAAAATCACGTCTCTTCTTACAACTATCTTCTTGGACACTAGATCATAGAGTCTATATGCTTTAGACTCTTCACTCGTCCTTAGCAGCACACACTGAAAACTTTTATCATCTAACTTCTTTCTCTTACCGATACATGAACATGACCAATGCATCCAAAAACTTGAAAATAATCAACCTTAGGTTTTACGCCACTCAAAGGCTCCTTAGGAGTCATATCTTTCACTACCACTGTAGAACTTCTGTTGAGCACGTGCACTGTCCAATTTACTGCTTCTGGCCAAAAATTCTTTGGAACTTGCTTCTCTGATAATATACTTCTAACCATAATCATGATTGTTCTGTTCTTGTGCTCAACTACACCATTTTGTTGGGGTAACTTGTCTACTGATACCATTAATTTTGCAAAAAATATTGAACTCTCCACCCCTATTTGTGCGTAGATAACGAATAAAATCTCCCGTCTCTTTCTCAACAAGATTTTTGTAATTCTTGAAGATAGTAAAGGCTTCAGAGTAAGAAAATATATCCACACAATTCGACTGTAATTATAAATAAACCTTATAAAATATCTCTTCTTACTATTGGGAAAAGGTTTGATGGGTCCACAAATGTCTCCATGTACTAGTTGCAGACTTTGTGTTACTCTCCATAAACCTCTGTTTGAAAATACATCCCTATGTTGCTTTCCCACCATGTAATCAGTGCAGATTTTAGACGATTCTTTCAATTGGGGTAACCCACTCACCATTTGCTTATGTTGCAATGTTTTCAAACCTTTGAAACCTAGATGTCCATATCTTTGGTGCCAAAGATGAGCGTTGTCTTCTATAATTGTTTGGAAACAAGTGGCCGTTTGTGACCTAATTCATTCAAGTAATATGAACATCCTATAAGCCCCTTCTTGGGGCGATAGATTTTGCATTCTCCATGTTGTATCAAAATAGAATACATCGGTGATTACCTGAGTGACTCTAGCAACTTGCAACATAAACCATTCCTTGTTTGCACATATATGATTGCTACACCCCGAATTAAGGAACCAAACGTACATCTTCCCTCCTTGATTGATTGAGCGCCACATATGACATCAGCAACATCTCTTCTTCCTCCTCAAGCTCAGCATAATTTGCTTCCTTCTTCCATTGAGGACACTCATATCTAGAGTGTCCTAACTGATACTTATAACACTCAACTGTAGTTTTGTTGAATAGATGTCTATTTCTTCCATTTCCTCTACCTCTTCCTCGAAAAGCTTCATGAGCTCGATCACCTCCTCTTCCACCGATTCTATTATCATATGTCACATTTAGTGCTTGTTCATCACCTACACATCCATTCAGTATTTGCTCATGTACCATCAAGCTGCTTTGCAATTCATCGATAGTTAAAGTGTCTAAGTTATTAGACTCTTCAATCGAACATATAACATAGTCAAATCTTGAGTTCATTGATTTCAAGATTTTTTCAATAATCCCCACCGATTTCATGTTTTTGCCATGAATTTTCATCTTGTTTGGGATGGTGAAAGTTCGAGCAAAATATGCATCAACACTCTCGCCCTCTTTCATCTGTAGAACTTCAAACTCGACTCTTGTGGAACCCTGATACTTTTGATTCATAGAGTCCCAAATTTGTTTGGCAGTATCTCTGTTAAGGATTGTTTCCATAATAGTTCAATCAATGGCTTAGAACAAATAATTCTTGACCTTCAAGTCTTTCAGCTTTTGATCTGCCATTGTATTTTGTTGTACTTCGGTAATCTTCACTCATGCTGCGGCAGGGATTCCGGTCTCCACCAAAAACCAATATTCCTTTGAGCGAAGTTTCCATAAGCATAGACCAATTATCATAATGGCCATCAAACTTAGTAATTGCTGATTGAACGAAATTGGTTTCAGCTGCCATATTTTGAATCTCTTTCATCTCACTTTTCAAGAAAAACTGCAATTTCTTTTTTCACAATCGGTTTTGCGATGTGGCTCTGAAACCAAATGTTGTGAACACACAAACTAACTCAAAATGAAATGGTCTAATATGACCATCTTTAACATACTCGGGATACTTCGCCATTAGGATTAGTACGGATGCATACCTTACGACATTTATGTTCGTTATCATGTTATGCGGGCTCTTTCCCTCCGTGGTATCCAACAACCCATTATTGAGTGCTAACTCGACGAGCAAGGCCTAAGGGGTATACGAGTCTGCATAGTGAGTCCACATGCGCATGTGTGGTTATGTGTAGGGAAGTACTGCACATCCAACCCTGCTCAGACCTAATGTTTTGTCATGTTGTTTTCAAAAGGATAGGTTTCATCATATTGCATGTGTTTGCTTTTCTCAACCGCAACAATTGGGTTATTTATGGATTATTTCTTAAATACTCAAGTCACGTGCTACTTTTATTATTATTATTATTATTATTATTATTATTTTCGAAGAGAGAGAAGGGTCTATCTATTTGATTTAGTTATTCAGTTAAACCAATGATTCCGTATGTAACAGATAGCAACAAACATTTCATCAGGAAAAGCCATCTTTTTTTCAACAATGTCTTTGTCATTTGATCTTCCGTCGGATAGGAACAAATTTGATTTATTTCATTTATGAAATTTATTTTCCGCTTAAGGTATTTATTTTGAATGTTAAGTCTATGATACTTTTATGAAATATTTTAAATGATTTTTTCTACATACGCCAGGCACATCATGTATGTAATGACGTCTCTATTTTCTTAGAAAAATTAGGGTCGTTACTAATGGTATCAAAGCGGTACCTCTCGCAGTAAGATGTGGTTCAGGGACAAATCAATACAAAAGCTAGTGACATCTGAGTAAAGGATGAGTACATGAATGAACCGAGACCACATCTGTATGAGAGCAATCTTGAGGATAGAATCAGCCAGAAAGATTTAAAACAATTGAAAGTCACTACCTATACCAACAAAGTGCACCTTCTTTCTCGGTGGCTGAATCATAGAAACTCCATGATTAAATGTGCTTTTCTTGGAGCAATTTGCGACCTACTAAAAATTTTCAAAGGATGCACGTGAGTGAGGACAAAGCATGCTAGAAGGACTTGTATTGATCTGTGGGGATAATTTTCACTCTTAGAATCTACCCGTTTGTATGCATCATCCTACAAAACCTGATTTATATGCGAGACCTCCTTCATGTTGTATGTAAGAAAGATTTTGGATCCTTTTTTTCCTTACGGTTCAACCGTGCGAGAGTCTGTAAGCTTATATGTAGGCTTGAGATTTATGAAAACCAGGATGCTAGATGGATTGTCAATGAACCATGTATATAGAAATATTATGCATCCAAACTCCCTCGGGGATAAAATTTAAACCTAAGACCATAAACATGAATTTATGTCTCGCGGTAGAGTCACTTACTTTACCCGTGTCAATTGAAGAGACGGTGAAACTGTACAAAAAGTCGAGACATTTGTAACACGTAATAAATAATATAACGTTCCATAAGGGTATAATTGGTAATCCTTAAAATTATAGGAATGTTGAAAAAAAAAAAAACTTGGGAGGACTAAATGAATAATGTAAATATTGAAGTAGGGATGAAAATGGAAATATTCACAAAGGAAGGACTATTTTGCAAATAGCAAAAAGTAGGATAGAGTCAAAAGGACGCAAATGTCAAAAGAAGAATTGTTGAAGGGTATTTTAGTCATTTAGAAAAATAATGTCATTATCAGAGACCTTGCCCGATAATCCCATCTCCAACCCCACCTTTCCGCGTCTCTTTTCTTCTTCTCCTTCTCTCTCTCTCTCTCTCTCTCTCTCTCTCTCTCCCAATCAAATCACTGAGAGAAACTGTGGGTTTCTCTCTCTCTCTCTCTAGAAATTCTAGCTGAGAATTTTCCCCGCCATCCGATCGACCTTGTTAGCAGTAGATAATTTCAAGGAAGTTGAAGATTTTGTGAAATGGAGTTGCAGAACTGTCCACTGTCCGATCCCCTTTGCTCGATCTGCTACTGACATTGAATGCACCACCTGTGAGCTCTGTGGTCCCTTAATTTTCCTAATTTTTATCGTCATTTTTGGTTTTGTTTGAAATTGCTCTCAATTTGTTGTACGATAGGTTTGTAATAGAGCGAATTTGAGAGGCGTTTGGTTCTGCTTTTTCCCTAATTTTGTTTCAATTGATTCTGTGAGTTCTTGCATTTCATGGCGCTAATTTGGTTTCTGAGTTGGATTCGGTGTTGTGCATTTCTTTCATTTTTGGTTAGGTTTTTCTTGTTTGTTCTTGTGTATCTGTAAATTATATGCTGCTGAATCGGCTTCTCAAAGTTTAGATCAGCCAGTGGGAATTGTTCTATAGTTTGTGTTTTGGTCAAGATGTTGGTTGATACTCATTTAATTGATTTCAATGACCAGGAATTTTGGCTGCACTGCGCTCATGCAAATGCCGAAACATAGGATGTAATGAGTCAGACAGAAGTATCAAGGATTAAGCCCCCTCTCGTTCCGCTCGCTACTTTGATCGGTCGCGAGCTGAGGAACGAGAAGGTTGAGAAACCTTTTGTGAAGTATGGACAGGCTGCTTTGGCAAAGAAAGGGGAGGACTACTTTCTGATCAAATTAGATTGCCACCGTATTCCTGGGAACACTTCCACCACGTTTTCTGTCTTTGCGGTATCCTTTCAAACATTATTGTGCTCTTTGTTATCTAATACTTCAGATACTTCTCCTAAGACATGAATTCCGTGATTGAGAACTGGGACAATAGTGTGATTATGAGTCTTAGAAGTGATAAATTTCTTTATCAAATGGGATTACTGAGGATAGGATGATACTGAGATTGATTGAACCTTCTATTTGCAGATTTTTGATGGACATAATGGCATTTCAGCGGCTATTTTTGCTAAGGAACATTTATTGGGTAATGTCCTAAGTGCAATTCCTCAAGGGGTCAGTCGAGAAAAATGGCTTCAAGCCCTTCCTCGAGCACTAGTTGCTGGTTTTGTTAAAACTGACATAGAGTTTCAGCAGAAAGGTATTCTATCAGCGATTTTCTTGTTGTACTTCTTCCTGAATACTCGATGCGTTGTCCACCGTGTCCTTATGCTCCGTTTAATCTTAATTGCAGGGGAAACTTCTGGGACTACTGTTACATTTGTTGTGATTGATGGGTGGACTGTTACCGTTGCATCCGTGGGAGATTCACGGTGCATATTAGACGCCCAAGGAGGTGTGGTTTCTCTATTGACAGTTGATCATAGGCTGGAGGAAAACGAGGAAGAGAGGGAACGTGTAACTGCAAGTGGTGGCGAGGTTGGGAGGCTCAATGTTTTTGGCGGGAATGAGGTATAATTGTATACATCTCCACTGTTTCTAGTATTACATGATGACACATTTAACTATATCCCTTTTTATGACTACCGTTTGCAGGTCGGTCCTCTCCGCTGCTGGCCCGGTGGCTTATGTCTTTCTAGGTCCATTGGTGATACAGATGTAGGAGAATATATTGTCCCAATACCGCATGTTAAGCAAGTGAAGGTGACTTCTCAATCTTTCAGTAATTGTTTGACTACTAATAGAATGTACCTTGACTATTCTGCTATCTTTTTATTCTGGATTATACAGCTTTCTAATGCTGGTGGAAGGCTAATTATTGCTTCTGATGGTATTTGGGACACATTATCGTCTGATATGGCTGCAAAGTCGTGTCGAGGTTTACCTGCAGAGCTCGCTGCCAAGCTGGTTGTGAAGGTGGGTTTCAACTATACATTCTAAGAGGCTTTTGAACTTACGCCTTGAGGCTAGACTACAAAGTTTATGTCCTTGATCTTACACCTTTGGGTCATAAGGGGCATAGATCTCTAAGAAGAAGCTTAGGCCTCCATGAAAATGCTCTTTAGCTTAATTGTCTTTACTCCTTGTTAAATGACTATAAAATCATTACCAATTTTGTGAACTTCAAATAGTTTAACAAGTTAGCTTGCAAACCTTATCTTCATGCCCAAGAACCATGGGAAGTTGCTTCTTAGAATGCCGTCCTCTCGGATTGCCCATTCATGAAATAAGGTGCAGGAGTTAGTAGTTTGTAATTTGTATCTCATTACTACTTCTACCCACTAAGGCGTTGGAAAATTGTTAGATCCCACATTGATTGGAGAGGTGAACAAAAGAGGTGTAGGAACCTTTTCCTAGATGAGTTTTAAAATCGTAAGATTGACGGCGATACATAATAGGTCAAAGTGGACAATATCTGCTATGGGTGGTTTTGAGCTGCTACAAATGGTATCAAAGCCAAGTTTCGAGGATGCTGAACCCCAAAGGGGGGGTGTGGACACCAGGCAGTGTGCCCGCTGGGCCTCGAAGGGGGGTGGATTGTAAGATCCCACATTGATTGGGGAGGAGAAGGAAGCATTCTTTATAAGGATGTGGAAACATCTCCCTAGCAAACGCATTTTAAAATCCTTGAGGGGAAGCCCGAAAGGGAAAGCCCAAAGAGGACAACATCTACTAGCGGTGGGCTTGGGTCGTTTTTGTAACATTGTTGATAGTTATGATTTTGAATCTTATTTAAGAAAGTGAACTTTTTTCTTTTTAAATTGAGACTTATGTGATGCATTGAATTTTAATCTGTTCATATTGTAGGAGGCTTTACGGTCAAGGGGGTTGAAGGATGATACAACTTGCTTAGTTGTTGATATTATCCCATCCGAGCAACCTATATTAATACCATCAACTCCAAGGAAGAAGCAGAATGTGCTCACTTCTCTCTTTGGTAAATCTGCCAACAAACTTTCTGCTGTTGGAGTTGTGGAGGAATTGTTTGAAGAAGGCTCTGCTATGCTTTCTGAAAGGTATGATTGGTGCTTTTCTTTGGGAAATTGAAGTAATCTTGTCTTTGAATCAATGTTTTTTTCTTTCTTGTGTTGCCATTTTATCTATTTTTGTTCTTGAAGCATGAAATGATGATGTCTGAACACATTTTTCTAGGATTATTCTCATCTTCGTTCACCGCTAGCAGATATTGTCTTCTTTTGACTTTTTCTGTCGAGCTTCCCTTCAAAGTTTTTAATACATGTCTACTAGGGAGTGGTTTCCACACTCTTATAAAGAATGTTTTGTTCTCTTCTCCAACCAATGTGGGATCTCACAATCTACCCCCATTGGGGCCCAGCATCCTCCCTGGCACTCATTCCTCTCTTCAATCGATGTGGGATCTTAGAATCCACCCTCCTTCAGGGTCCAGCGTCCTTGCTGGCACTCATTCCTCTCTTCAATCGATGTGGGATCTCAGAATCCACCCTCCTTCAGGGTCCAGTGTCCTTGCTGGCACTCATTCCTCTCTTCAATCGATGTGGGATCTCAGAATCCACACTCATTCAGGGTCCCACGTCCTTACTGGCACTCGTTTCTCTCTCAAATCAATGTGAGATCTCACAACCCACCCTCTTTTGGGGCCAGCATCCTCCCTGACACACTACTTTGTGTCTGGCTCTGATACCATTTATAACAGTCCAAGTCCTCCGCTAGCAGATATTGTCCTCTTTGGGCTTTCCCTCAAGGTTTTTAAAACACGTTGGCTAGGAAGAGGTTACCACACCCTTATAAAGAATGTTTCGTTTCCTCCCCCAACCGATGTGAGATCTCACATGCTGTTTACTTGTTATCCCTCATTCAATTTAACTAAGACTCCTACTCTGCCTAACTTGTTATATTGATAAAAGAGGTGGTCTTAGGAAAATTTCCTAGGATTATTTACCTCAATGTTGATATAAATCGTACTGTAATTAATTTATATAAATGTTGTAATTTCCATCTGAAAGTGACTTGAAACATGCTCACCATCACTTATTCTTGAACTTTCTCCTCTTTGAATGGAAATACAGGTTAGGGAAAGATTTTCCTTCGGATCCAAACTCAGGGATCTTCAAATGTGCAGTCTGTCAAGCGGATCAACCCGCAAATGAAAATTTGTCGATGAATTCGGGGCCGTTCTTTTCACCGTCGTCAAAGCCATGGGAAGGTCCATTCCTCTGTGCAAAGTGTAGAAGAAAGAAAGACGCCATGGAAGGGAAAAGGCCAATAAAACCTACAATAACTGTTTAGTAATTTATNTTTTTTTTTTTTTTGTTCCCTCATCTGGCAGTGTGAGCATTACTTGTTTTTTGGGTTTCCCCTGTGGTGATTGTTATAGATAGATGTGTGTAAGAAAATGAGGTTGAGATCAAAGAAAGAGTTGGTAGAAGGATGTTTTGGAGACTTCTAAAGACCTTTGCTTTCATTTGGTTTCTTGCTCAAACTGTTGACTGACTTACTGACTCACTCACTGACAACATAGTCAAACATTGATATCAGACAAAAATGTCTTGACTGTTTCTTTGTGACTGTCCCATTGTCGTCTTAGCATTCTGTCATATCTGCTCCTGTTTTGCTTTATACGTTGCAAGGATTTCCATTGCAATTACTTGTAAGTCTAGATGATGGTGTCAATTTCCCTTTTAATTCTTGGAGGTCAACGCTTTCGACTCCCAAGTCGAAAGCCTGAACTTTCGAGGATGGCGTTTTCTCATGTCGCTACTAGCTATAGATAAGATATGACTGGTTGAAGAAAGAAGAAAAGAGAAATGAATGATTATGCGAGACTTTGTGTTAGAGACCAATGAAATGACGGGTTGAAAAGGCTATTGGGATTGAGATTCAAACAGTAACAAAATTACACCTCTCGTGGAGGTCGACGTTTTCAACTCTTTGGCACCAGCCTGAACCTCCAAAAATGGCATTTTCTAATGTTGCTACTAGCTACCGTTTAGATATGACTAGTTGAAGAAAGAAGAAGAGAAATGAATGATTATGCGGGACTTAATCTTAGAAACCAATGAAATGACTAGTTGAAGAGACTATTAAGCTTGGGATTCAATCAGTAACAAAATTACACCTCTCATGGAGGTCGACGTTTTCGACTCCCCAGTGCAAGAACCTGAACCTCCAAATATGGCGTTTTCTCATGTCGCTATCAGCTACATATTAGATATGACCGACTAAAGAAAGAAGCAATGAGAAATGAACGATTAATCTTAGTGACCAATGAAATAGAAGTTTGATTATACAAAAGTTCTTTGAATACCTCTTGCTTCAACTTCCCCGCTTATTATTGCTATCACTTCAACAGCAGCGGCGTTCTATAATTATCAAACGAGGCATTAACAATTAACAGTCTTCTATTGAACTTTGTCTAATCTGTGGATTTCAAAACTATGATGCCATCACTTGTTAGGAGAAGTGCATTTAAACAAGAATAAAGGCATCATCAGCAGTGACAACTCTTGTGAGCCTATAACAATATCCCTGGCCAATCTAACACAAAACTGGCTTTTAAGAGCCTTGAAGAACAAAATGCTACAACGCTAATAAACTAAACAATTGCAAGAAGAGATTATGAGGCATTGGTAGTTTCAGTACTCAACTATTATAGCTAATCTTTGAATGGCAAGTAATACCGTCTCTTTTTGGCAACATGTTATGTCTCGTTCTGAAACAACCCTTCTTCTGTCAATTACAAAACAAACAAAAAAACACACATCAGATGTCATGCAATGCATTGTTCCATGTTTAGTAATCACATATACAGAATGTTATCTGGAAAGCTCACTTAAATCGTCCAGACAAATATTGCTGGCACTTTCTCCGGCCTTTAAAAGCCGAATCTTCCCTGCAAAAAAGGAAGGATGGCAGTTAAAAGGGTCCCCAATAAGGTCTTTCACAGATCAAACTTGAACCAACATTTAATAAAAGTATTAGCTGTTCATGGTCGTGAATAATTTTCTGTTCATACCATATAAAGATTAGGATAGATTAACCCTTTTTGTCTTCATAATTTGTAGTTTTAATTTCAATTTGTTCCCTTTGACTGGTTATGTCTTGGAATGCCTATGGTTTACCACATCCTGCCACTTTTCTGACTTGATACACATTTTTTAGACACTAACTTATCACCTTTCTATCAAATCTAAAGAGAATATGTTATGTAAAATGATTGTCAACATCTTGTGATATTAGAGAAGTTCTGAAAAACGAAATAAAATAAAAGGGATCAAATTTAAAATGTTATATAATAGGAGCTAAATGAAGATCAAGTACAAACAATATGAACTAATATGATAATTTAATCTTTATGATTATGAATATTCAAGCACGCCCTTTTAGATGCTTTAAATGACCTTTACGAAAAAATCAAGTAGATGCAGAACGTACAGAAGTAATAAGATGATGACTCTTCTTATTAATCTAAGATACTGTAATAGCCCTAGCCTAAGTCCAAGCCCACCGCTAGTAAATATTGTCTTCTTAGAACACGTCTGCTAGGAATAGCAGATGTTTCCACACTCTTTTAAAAAATGCTTCATTCTTTTCCCCAACCGATGTGGGATCTCACATAAAAAAAAGGACATCCGATAAAATTGGAACGATATAGAGAAGATTAGCATGGCCCCTGCACAAGGATGACACACACAAATCGAGAAATGGTATCAGAGCCAGACACCGGGCGATGTGCCAGCAAGGAGGCTGAGCCCCGAAGGGAGGTCGACACGAAGCGGTGTGCCAGCAAGGATGCTGGGCCCCGAAGATGATGGATTGGGGGGGCCCCACATCGATTGGAGAAGGGAATGAGTGTCAGCGAGGATGCTAGGCTCCAAAGGGGAATGGATTGTGAGATCCCACATCGATAGGGGAGGAGAACGAAGCATTTTTTATAAAAGTGTGGGAAGCACTCCCTAGAAGACACGTTTTAAAAACCTTGAGAGGAGGCCCGAAAGGGAAAGCCCAAAAAGGACAATATCTGTTAGCGATGGACTTGGGCTATTACAGAAACATTGAAAAGGAAATCAAAAGATAATAGTAAGTATTGTAATACCATCCCGTCGAACACATATTTCTGGGACATTTTTGACTTCACCATTGATGCTGTCATTGTAGACTCTGGTTTCAATGTCACCCTCAACATAAACCGATGCGCTGATAGTTAACCAAAAATCAGTGAAATTGTACAAACAAACTAGTTTTATGAGAAGTTCAGACCATACTTTTTAACAAGTTGTTGAACTGCATAAGCACCAAGAGGCTCATTATGCACAGCAATACGATGCCACTGAGCAGGCTTTGGCAGATCTTTTGCTTCAACAATTCGTTGGTCAAACATCCCTCCTGTTCCAACTGTAAAGATTGTTATTGTGCGCCCATTTCTCAAGATCTTCTGCACAGGGGCTTGCCCAATCCTTCCACAAATTATTGCCTGCAAACATTTGATTACACTTTTAGACAGAATAAACATTATATTGGGGATAACTGAACTCTTATTTCTCTGCAGAAGATAACAAATTTAAAGAGACATGATTTTCCTGGTTTTTACCTCGTTTTCACATTATCTAATAACCTGAATCAAATATAATCTCTTCTGCTTAGTTGGGGTGGGACTTATACCTAAGATTGTGATGTAACCCTCCAAGGAAGATATTTAATCAAATGCTAAACAGAGGTAACTATTGTCTGATATATTCAGATGCGTTTTTATTTTTGTTTTTTGTTCTTATTTTCGTTTGGATAACAAACAGAGAAAGGTATATTCCACAAAAGATGAGAACAGACACACTAAAGGAGAAGAAAATTAGTTAACTATTTAGCTGATATGAATCCAATTATCATGTGAGAATAAATCTTTCACAATCAGCGACAGATTCCAGAACCACCAAAGTTACAGATCTCTGGGTTTCTCCCAAACTCACTCTAATTGTTGCCCATAATACCTCTCAAGTCTCACTTACAAGTGATTCGTTTAAGACTTTCCGAACTATCTAAGAAGTTACTCATCCTACCTGTTCACCTGGAATCATACGATACATCACATGTACTGATACGAAATAAGATATATTAATCATACCACAAAGATTTAAGTACTTTATTATATTTTTAACTTTTAGAAAATTATCTTTAAGATTATAAGTCACATTTAGATAGTGGCCATTATGGTATTGATGGCCATAAAAGTTACAACCTTTCAATTAACCATAGGTTATTATAAGGTTTATTTTCAAGGTGATAAATAGGCATTCATGTTATTCATGTTGTTGCTTTAGTATCAAGATTTTTGGATATTATAATGAAAGTTGCATACTATGCTTCTTAAGGCATGAGCTTGTTCCTTTGCATTTCTTGTGTTTAGATTTGCATGCTAGAGTCAGTCAAGTAGTATTGATCAAGCTATCTTGTGGAGTGATTCAAATCACGTGTCCAGAAACAAGTTCTCTTTATTCTTGATCTTGATCATCAAGGTAATCCGTTCCAAACCTTTCCCTTAGGTTGATTCCTTATCATTTTTGGAGTTCTTGGATAATTTAGATCTAAAGATCTTGTTCTTCAACATGTTTATCAGATCAAATCCCAAGAATTTCATAACACATATATATTTGTTCCCAACCACTTACATCATACTTTAAAGTTCAAGCTCTAGCCACATAAGTTCTCGTTCTTTCTTTGCCCACAACAATTCTCACTTACTCGCTATGCCCCAGTCTTATGCTTTCTAAAATACGGAAGTGCACAAATGACTTCTCTTTCGAATCAGATTTCCTATAACACTCATCAACAGAAGAAGGCATGGCACTAGACACATTTTCTAAAAACCAAAAATATAGAAGCTGTTCTTTTATTTTGGATAGTTTATAAATTTGATAAAAGTAAAACAATCACCAAAAACATGAAGAATCATCCCAATAACAGATTGGAGATACTAAACATCACTATTTGGGTGAAATTCCCAGCATCTGGATTTCAAATCCCAACTTTTAGAAATGGAACACATCAGTAGACAAAGATCAGATACCTTATGTACGCCACGAAATCCCCAACCTCGCCTGGGATCCACACCCTGGGGCTGTAATTCAATTTTATCATTAAAAAAATCATCATATTCTTCTTCATCTCCATTGTTCTTCTCAACATCAATGCCACTTCCAGAAGCACTAGTCGATAACCACAACTTTGAGCTCGTTTGCCTACTTGCCACTACAATCAAACATTCAATAAGTAATCAAGCCACCACTCCAGCAAAAACATTACACATAGACACCCAATACATACGATTAGTCAAGTTTTTCATCCAGCCTCTCAAATTAAAACAAAAACAAGTTCGCTCACCACGTATATTTGATAAAAATCCACTCCGAAGATCAAATTGCAAAAATTCGGAAAGCTGCTTTCAAAAATTAAACGACCTTTTCGACACTAAACCATAGAAAACGTCTTGGGAAATTCCCTCAGCTCGTAGAACATAAAGAACATACGCCTTAATCAATCAAACAAGAGAGAGATAGAGAGAGAGTACCAAATGAAGAAGAAATCCTGAAATCCTTGAGGAATCTCATTGCGACTGCATTCATGTTGATCGAGCGAGAGCAGAAATGGAAGTGTGTCGATTCGATGAGGGTAAAAGGAGGGTTTTAGGCCTTCGCCAATATTTCCTAAAGGTTAATATGTACCATTATATATTTATACTAATAATACAACAGACTCGACTGTTCCCCTCTTGACGATGCCTCATCGTCTCACTGGCCGATCTTGACCCTGTTATTTTGAGATCATCGAGTTTGCTTCGATATAGTACCGCTCTCGCGGCCCGCACCAAAACAATGTTTTACCCTTGGATGTCCAGTCAACTACTACGCCTCAACGCATTTCGGAGAGAACCGGCTATCTCTGGGTTCGAGTGGCATTTCACCCCTAACCACAACTCATCCGCTGATTCTTCAATATCAGTCAATTAACAGTGGTTTGCCCCTAGATGTCTAGTCAACTGCTGCGCCTCAACGCATTTCGGGGAGAACTAGTTAGCTCTAGGTTCGAGTGTCATTTCACCCCTAACCACAACTCATCCACAACTCATCCACTGACTCTTCAACATCAGTCAGTTAAAGTGGTTTAACTCTAGATGTCTAATCAACTGCTGCGCCTCAATGCATTTCAGGGAGAACTAGCTAGCTCTGGGTTCGAGTGGCATTTCACCCCTAACCACAACTCATCCACTGACTCTTCAACATCAGTCAGTTAACAGTGGTTTAACTCTAGATGTCTAATCAACTGTTGCGCCTCAACGCATTTCGGGGAGAACTAGCTAGCTCTGGGTTCGAGTGGCATTTCACCCCTAACCACAACTCATCCATTGATTCTTCAACATTAGTCGGTTCAGACCTCCACTAAGTTTCACCCAAGCTTCATCCTGGTCATGGATAAATCACCTAGGTTTGGGTCCATAAGCTGTGCCAATTGCCCCCATGAAGACTCACTTTCGCTACAGCTCCGGTGGGTTCCCTTAACCAAGCCACTGCCGAACTCCATCAATTCGGAGTATCCAATTCAAACCATAAAACTTGGGTTGACTTGAATTTTTTTCTTTCTAATTCGGGTTGTGTCAAAGTTTTGAACCAAAAAATCGTATTAATTCGCGGGTAGACATTTTTTTGGTCAGGGTCAACTCGACCAACCCGAGGGTTACAACTCAATCCTATTTTAAAGATTATTATGAAAATTAAGAATGTTTGATATTTGTAACCTGTGTTAGTGATGCGTTGCGACTTGTGAATATTTGATATTTGAATTTTATAAAATTTTAGTTATTGATGAACCATGTATAATAGATAAGTAGATTTTTTTTAAAATAATTATAAAAAAAAAATAGTCGGGCAATTCAACCCAACCTACCCCAAAATAAATATAGTGGGTTAGGTTGAGTTGTGAACTCTATTCGAGTAGCTCGGGTCACCAATTCAACCAAACTGAAATTTTGGGTTGGTCCAAAAGATTTTTCTAACTCAACCTAACTCAATCCGTGTACACCTCTATTTATATGGATATAACTTTTACTACGTGTAGAACTGTTATACAAACCCTAGCGATAACGAGAATAGTCGAGAATGTCGACGACTAAGATCAATTTACGTGTTTTTTCTTCTTACAAAAGATCATCTAACAATATCATATGATAATAAATAGAATATATACATCGAGGATATATTAAACGAGGTAAAACCAGCTTAGACATCTATGATGTTGAAGAAAATGGTGATGTTATTCAAAAAGAATTTGTCGGAAGATAACCCGGTAAACTTATTTAGGAAGACATTAGCTACTACAAAAATAGAACATTACCATTCAAAGATCTGAAACGATGGTTTTATGATACCAGTAAACGTGTTTGAGACGAACGTTAAAGTGTATGAATAATGTACTTTTTTTTCATTCATTACGACTTTTTTCAATTTGGCTTGTAACGACTCGACTTTTTAAAATTCTATATTGACCGAGTACGTCACTTATAGGAAACAAAAATATGCATGTTACAAACTCACGCACTTCAATACGAATCATTCAAAGTAATCAATAAGAAACCACTTCATTGAGGTTAGATAGGCATATAGTTACACAAATATTAAGAAATGAAGGGACCTATAAATCATTCAAAATTGGTCGAGGTCCTCGGAACAAGACTATGCTCATGACCTCATAACCTTTAGACTTAATCATATGAACCCAGAAATCGAGGACCAAGGTCATTGGATTAGAACTAAGTTATGGACTCAAAAAGCACGACTAAACCTTAGGCTCTTAAGACAAGAACCAACATGTTTCATGTTCAAGATACGAATGTGGTACCTAACATCCACTATAGACACGATTAAGAACCAACACGTAGACTACTTATCACAGACATTGGCATTTCACCCCTAACCACAACTCATCCGCTGATTCTTCAATATCAGTCAATTAACAGTGGTTTGCCCCTAGATGTCTAGTCAACTGCTGCGCCTCAACGCATTTCGGGGAGAACTAGTTAGCTCTAGGTTCGAGTGTCATTTCACCCCTAACCACAACTCATCCACAACTCATCCACTGACTCTTCAACATCAGTCAGTTAAAGTGGTTTAACTCTAGATGTCTAATCAACTGCTGCGCCTCAATGCATTTCAGGGAGAACTAGCTAGCTCTGGGTTCGAGTGGCATTTCACCCCTAACCACAACTCATCCACTGACTCTTCAACATCAGTCAGTTAACAGTGGTTTAACTCTAGATGTCTAATCAACTGTTGCGCCTCAACGCATTTCGGGGAGAACTAGCTAGCTCTGGGTTCGAGTGGCATTTCACCCCTAACCACAACTCATCCATTGATTCTTCAACATTAGTCGGTTCAGACCTCCACTAAGTTTCACCCAAGCTTCATCCTGGTCATGGATAAATCACCTAGGTTTGGGTCCATAAGCTGTGCCAATTGCCCCCATGAAGACTCACTTTCGCTACAGCTCCGGTGGGTTCCCTTAACCAAGCCACTGCCGAACTCCATCAATTCGGAGTATCCAATTCAAACCATAAAACTTGGGTTGACTTGAATTTTTTTCTTTCTAATTCGGGTTGTGTCAAAGTTTTGAACCAAAAAATCGTATTAATTCGCGGGTAGACATTTTTTTGGTCAGGGTCAACTCGACCAACCCGAGGGTTACAACTCAATCCTATTTTAAAGATTATTATGAAAATTAAGAATGTTTGATATTTGTAACCTGTGTTAGTGATGCGTTGCGACTTGTGAATATTTGATATTTGAATTTTATAAAATTTTAGTTATTGATGAACCATGTATAATAGATAAGTAGATTTTTTTTAAAATAATTATAAAAAAAAAATAGTCGGGCAATTCAACCCAACCTACCCCAAAATAAATATAGTGGGTTAGGTTGAGTTGTGAACTCTATTCGAGTAGCTCGGGTCACCAATTCAACCAAACTGAAATTTTGGGTTGGTCCAAAAGATTTTTCTAACTCAACCTAACTCAATCCGTGTACACCTCTATTTATATGGATATAACTTTTACTACGTGTAGAACTGTTATACAAACCCTAGCGATAACGAGAATAGTCGAGAATGTCGACGACTAAGATCAATTTACGTGTTTTTTCTTCTTACAAAAGATCATCTAACAATATCATATGATAATAAATAGAATATATACATCGAGGATATATTAAACGAGGTAAAACCAGCTTAGACATCTATGATGTTGAAGAAAATGGTGATGTTATTCAAAAAGAATTTGTCGGAAGATAACCCGGTAAACTTATTTAGGAAGACATTAGCTACTACAAAAATAGAACATTACCATTCAAAGATCTGAAACGATGGTTTTATGATACCAGTAAACGTGTTTGAGACGAACGTTAAAGTGTATGAATAATGTACTTTTTTTTCATTCATTACGACTTTTTTCAATTTGGCTTGTAACGACTCGACTTTTTAAAATTCTATATTGACCGAGTACGTCACTTATAGGAAACAAAAATATGCATGTTACAAACTCACGCACTTCAATACGAATCATTCAAAGTAATCAATAAGAAACCACTTCATTGAGGTTAGATAGGCATATAGTTACACAAATATTAAGAAATGAAGGGACCTATAAATCATTCAAAATTGGTCGAGGTCCTCGGAACAAGACTATGCTCATGACCTCATAACCTTTAGACTTAATCATATGAACCCAGAAATCGAGGACCAAGGTCATTGGATTAGAACTAAGTTATGGACTCAAAAAGCACGACTAAACCTTAGGCTCTTAAGACAAGAACCAACATGTTTCATGTTCAAGATACGAATGTGGTACCTAACATCCACTATAGACACGATTAAGAACCAACACGTAGACTACTTATCACAGACAGAAAAAGATTGCAGTCGATTTGATAATGATCGAGTGACATTGCTTCTTCGGCCGGAACCCAAGAATACCTTACATATAATACAAAATGGATCTTGTTCTATCGTTGATCAGAGATTTCTCTATGAACAATACAAATCGAAGTTTGAAGAAGGGGAAGAAGGAGTCCTCGACCTGCAACAGATAGAGGAGGATATATTCAATCACATAGTTTGGGCTCCTTGAATATGGCACCCTTGGGACTTTCTATTTGATTGTATCGAAAGGCCCAATAAATTGAGATTTCCCTATTGAGTTGGGTCATTTCGAGGCACGCCGATCATTTCTGACGAAGAGAATGATTCGGAGTTCTTGTGGAGTGAAACCGTGTAGTAACAGACATGAGATAGATCTTCCAACAACAAGATTTTTTCGAATAAGCCAATTCATTTGAGATCCTGCAGATCCACTCTGAGTCATGTGCTAGAAAAGCTAGAAAATGAACGTAAACTGTTGAATCGGTTAAAACGGTAGCGAAACCAATCTAGAATGTAGTGAACCAGGCCAAATTGGACTAAAAACTAGAGACAATTCGCAAACATGACCTGGACCAATGAGAATACCCTGAACTATAATCTAAATTGCATTGAACTAGGGGATTAGGAAATGAACGTAAACCCTAAATCCTAAACCAAGGCTAGAAATTAGACACACTAAATCAATCAATTTACACATTAGACTGCATACCCCGCTCTTCTTCTCCATCGGTTTCGCATGGTCAATCTAGTAACACAAACGCATAAATTGTTGCCAAAACAGCAGTAATGAGAATACCCAGAACTATACTCTAAATTGCATTGAACTAGAGGATTAGGAAATGAACCCAAACCCTAAACCGAAAACCTAAACCCTAAACCCTAAACCCTAAACCCTAAACCAAGGCTAGAAATTAGAGTCACTAAATCAATCTATTTACACATTAGACTGCATACCCTGCTCTTCTTCTCCATCGGTTTCGCACGGTCAAACTAGTAACACAAACGCATAAATTGTGTGCCAAAGTAGCAGCAATAAGAATACCAAGAACTATACTCTAAATTGCATTGAACTAGGGGAGGATTAGGAAATGAACCTAAACCCGAAACCCTAAACCCTAAACCAAGGCTAGAAATTAGAGTCACTAAATCATTCCATTTACACATTAGACTACGTACCCTGCTCTTCTTCTCCATCAGTTTCGCACGGTCAATCTAGCAACACAAACGCATAAAATGTGTGCCAAAGTAGCAGCGCTACAACCACAACCAAGACATGTCAGTGAAATGAATGGAAATTCAAAAGGAATAGAAGAAATAACTTAAAAATGGCAGATTGACATATATATAAAGTCCATAAAAATGCTTGTAAAAGCAGCAGAGTTCATCTCACTAAGGAAAAAAAAGAACTGTGGAAAAGAAAATTCAGGCCTATAAATTGGTAGCCATGAAATGAAATGCAGTACATTCATCATATAATTAGAGAACAAATGGATAACTCATCCACCACTAGTCTTTTCCTTCCGCCACCTAAATGCAGCACCACACATAAGACCACCTTCCCTTCCCTTCTCCCTTCCCTTCCCATAGTACCAAAAACAACTGATTATTTTTTCCATAAATGATTTAACTTCTCAAGCAAACCAAAAAATTTTCTTCCCAATTCATACCGACTTTGCCAGACCTGCCTTGCCACAATCAGCGATCCGAGCTACCACGATTAGGACCTCGGGATGACGACCAAGATGACCTTGAACTTCCGAAAGCAGATCTGCGTTCATCACTGCGCCAGCTGTCTGGTTGAGATGGTCGATTATCGGACCTGCTGCTTCCCCATCGATCAGATTCAGGTGCTGGTGCATTAGGGCTAGAGCTTTCAGTCCGTCGAAACCTAGGCACATACTTCGCTGGGGCTGGGGCGGCGGCAGCAGCAGCTGCAGCAGCAGGAGCAGCAGCAGCTCCGGACTCCAGAGGTTGAGAAACAGGAGCAACATGAGGTCTAGAAGGTGCATCAGCTGGTGCCCCACCACCAAACAGCATTTCTTTCCGCCGCCTTTCCTTTTCTTCCAGTTCTCGCTCCCTCTGTCTCTGCTTCTCAGCAATCTCATCCAATTTAGCCTTGCGTTCAGCTTCTTCCCTCTTTCTCCTCTCGGCCTCTGCGGGGTTTGAAAGATGCAATAAGTGATAATAGGCAGAAAAGGAAACTACACAACCAAGCACACTTTTAAAGCATAATTAATGATCACCATAAATAGTTATAGAATCGAACAAACGAGAAACAGGAGACCCCAAAAAAAGTTTGAGAAGATACATTTCAGAAGCTCAGATATTTGACAGACACCCTCCCTCCATACTTCATATGAGAAATTCAGATCATTGGACCCAAAAATGGGGAAAACAAAACAGGCATCAAAGGGGTTTAGTAGATTTGTAGATGGTGGTGGATGGTTCGATTCTCTACCCCCCACCACCCCCGACCCCGAATGTTAAATGAAATTTTAAAAAGACAAATGATGTTGAACAAATACCTTCACGTTTGCGTGCTTCCTCCTCTTCGCGTAAAATTCGAATCCTCTCCTCCTCACGCCTTACATAAAAGATTTTCTTCCTCTTAGCATCCCTTTCTGCTTTCCGAGCATGAATTATTTGCCTGATTTGTTCTTCTCTCTCAACTCTGCGTCTGCTGAACTCCTCTTGGCGAAGATTAATGACTCTTTCTTGGAAAATTTTCTGAAGAACAAAGAACAAAAGGTCAAGTTTAATAGCATGCCAATAGTCAATTCTGCAAAGATTCGTACAATTCAGTAAATAATAAAGAAAAAGAACAGAGAGCAAAAAAAACAGTCTAATGAGCCCGAAGACAGATACAACAAACACACAGTCCAATTAAACTATATGGCAAATAACCTAAGTTGAATTTCACCTAAATAAATTATATGGCAAATAACCTTAAGAAGCGCTCATGTAATATATGTAAAAAACTAGCGTAGAATTTATGCTAGTTAAAAAAAATAGTAAATTGTGGTCAAAACATATTTGTAGGTAAGCTGAAGTATAAAACATAGCTTCCTATACAAACATTGCATTGATATGTCAATTCATATGAATTTGATAATATAAATTAGTAGTATTAAACAAGAAAAAATCATTATTGGTTAAAAGTTAATTATACATGGGTTCGTGAAATATCAACATCGATAGAAATCAAATAATTTATAAATTTCGTTTAAATCAATGAATTAAGGTTTATTTAAATTTCTAAATAATTTATATACCATATTAGTAGTATTTATACAACATATCGAAGATCATATCTACATATCAATGAATATTTTCATTATTATAACCAAGTGAAACCTAAAACTTTGAGTAGACAAAGATCAAGCTTAAGCCAATACAGCCATATGAAGCAAACTACTTTACCTTACTCTCCAACATTCTAGCCAATCGATTCTTCTCCTTGAGATCACCTTCGTGGCGTTGCTTGCTTAACTCAACCTCCAACTGAAAAGTAGAAAAGAAAAAATAATAAAATAGAGCATAAAAACGTCAATTAATTAACATACTAACTGTGGAAATAAAAAATCTGATAACAAAAATTGAAGCACAATAATAAGAGAGGAAAATGAATAAATGGAATCCATACAAACAAAGCGTGTATGGTAAAATCAGAGACAAAATTAACCATTCGACTTCAGAAACTTAAACCTAATCCTTGAAAATCATAAATCCACTAAATAAGTCATGTGCAAAAGCATCAGTTCAGCTTTATGAAGTTCACATAGGATTACAGCGATCCTATCCGAGATAAGAACTTCCCTCTCTCCGCATTAACCAAAAGTACTTATCAAAAAAGTTGATTCTTTTTATCCTACTGGAGAGCCTCCATGAATGTAGTAGTGAGTATTCTGCTAGTTTTATTCCCACCCTCACAATACAGAAATGTGTTGACAGTAACGCTTCATAAATGGAGAATCATGATGCATATGATACATAAGATGGCATGTGTGATACAGATGATATAACCATATACATAATTATTTTACTTTGTTCCCTAAATATACTAACAAAATTTAAAAATAATAATAACAATAAAAAGACTACAACCAAAAGCATATAATCAAAGTCATAGTTTCTTTTAACGTGTTGACAAAATCATTAGGAAAGTATGACCTGCTGATCGCGTTCATGAATCAATCGCTCTTCGAGCAAACGTTGCTGAAATGCAGCTTCAATTAAAGTTGCAGCCTCCTCTCTTTTTGCCCTTTCTAGATAATCCATAGTTTTGGCTAGCTTTTGCAATTTCTTCTCCATTTCCTGCCTCTCCCTTAATTGTTCCGTAAGGG
The DNA here is from genome assembly GCF_002806865.2 of Cucurbita pepo subsp. pepo. NCBI lineage: Eukaryota > Viridiplantae > Streptophyta > Magnoliopsida > Cucurbitales > Cucurbitaceae > Cucurbita > Cucurbita pepo. The sequence goes on along the minus strand of NC_036655.1, from coordinate 560,714 downwards.
CCAATTGCATTAAAGTTTGTTTCGTCATCTTTTCCTAGAGATTAATACCAATTGTTATTAATCAATTCTACATCCTTCCAAAATAAGAAAAAGAATTAAAAAAAAAAAAAAAAAAAAAAACTCACAGAGTCAAGAACCGGCTTCCTGCTTCCCTTCTTTTTACCAACACGCTTTTCAGCTTCCTGAAGTAAAGCCTGTGCTTCTTCAAGTTCTCGCTCTTCCATTTCCCTACGAAGGCGTTGGTTTTTCCTTTGTTCATATTCTGCAGCTAGGCGCTTCTGCTCGGCCTCTTCAGTTATCTTCAGTAATTTTAACCTCCTTGATTCCTCCTCACGTTCCTAAACACAGTTCATTACATTTTTTTTATTTATACACCACACACACAAAAAAAAAAAAAAAAAAAAAAAAAAAAAAGGAAATAAATATAAAATTAATAAAGAAACGAGACAGAGAGAAGGCAGCTGGTTTAGAGTAAAGTGCGATCGAGATGACGTACTGAGTGGGCGAAGATTTCAGGAACAAAATCCCTCTCTTCTTCTTTGGCTCTTTTAATTCACTTGCGATCTGCTTTCTTGTTCGGAATCTGAAGAAATTCCGACAAGATGGAAGCAAATGCGGGATTGGTNTCCTCTTCGCGTAAAATTCGAATCCTCTCCTCCTCACGCCTTACATAAAAGATTTTCTTCCTCTTAGCATCCCTTTCTGCTTTCCGAGCATGAATTATTTGCCTGATTTGTTCTTCTCTCTCAACTCTGCGTCTGCTGAACTCCTCTTGGCGAAGATTAATGACTCTTTCTTGGAAAATTTTCTGAAGAACAAAGAACAAAAGGTCAAGTTTAATAGCATGCCAATAGTCAATTCTGCAAAGATTCGTACAATTCAGTAAATAATAAAGAAAAAGAACAGAGAGCAAAAAAAACAGTCTAATGAGCCCGAAGACAGATACAACAAACACACAGTCCAATTAAACTATATGGCAAATAACCTAAGTTGAATTTCACCTAAATAAATTATATGGCAAATAACCTTAAGAAGCGCTCATGTAATATATGTAAAAAACTAGCGTAGAATTTATGCTAGTTAAAAAAAATAGTAAATTGTGGTCAAAACATATTTGTAGGTAAGCTGAAGTATAAAACATAGCTTCCTATACAAACATTGCATTGATATGTCAATTCATATGAATTTGATAATATAAATTAGTAGTATTAAACAAGAAAAAATCATTATTGGTTAAAAGTTAATTATACATGGGTTCGTGAAATATCAACATCGATAGAAATCAAATAATTTATAAATTTCGTTTAAATCAATGAATTAAGGTTTATTTAAATTTCTAAATAATTTATATACCATATTAGTAGTATTTATACAACATATCGAAGATCATATCTACATATCAATGAATATTTTCATTATTATAACCAAGTGAAACCTAAAACTTTGAGTAGACAAAGATCAAGCTTAAGCCAATACAGCCATATGAAGCAAACTACTTTACCTTACTCTCCAACATTCTAGCCAATCGATTCTTCTCCTTGAGATCACCTTCGTGGCGTTGCTTGCTTAACTCAACCTCCAACTGAAAAGTAGAAAAGAAAAAATAATAAAATAGAGCATAAAAACGTCAATTAATTAACATACTAACTGTGGAAATAAAAAATCTGATAACAAAAATTGAAGCACAATAATAAGAGAGGAAAATGAATAAATGGAATCCATACAAACAAAGCGTGTATGGTAAAATCAGAGACAAAATTAACCATTCGACTTCAGAAACTTAAACCTAATCCTTGAAAATCATAAATCCACTAAATAAGTCATGTGCAAAAGCATCAGTTCAGCTTTATGAAGTTCACATAGGATTACAGCGATCCTATCCGAGATAAGAACTTCCCTCTCTCCGCATTAACCAAAAGTACTTATCAAAAAAGTTGATTCTTTTTATCCTACTGGAGAGCCTCCATGAATGTAGTAGTGAGTATTCTGCTAGTTTTATTCCCACCCTCACAATACAGAAATGTGTTGACAGTAACGCTTCATAAATGGAGAATCATGATGCATATGATACATAAGATGGCATGTGTGATACAGATGATATAACCATATACATAATTATTTTACTTTGTTCCCTAAATATACTAACAAAATTTAAAAATAATAATAACAATAAAAAGACTACAACCAAAAGCATATAATCAAAGTCATAGTTTCTTTTAACGTGTTGACAAAATCATTAGGAAAGTATGACCTGCTGATCGCGTTCATGAATCAATCGCTCTTCGAGCAAACGTTGCTGAAATGCAGCTTCAATTAAAGTTGCAGCCTCCTCTCTTTTTGCCCTTTCTAGATAATCCATAGTTTTGGCTAGCTTTTGCAATTTCTTCTCCATTTCCTGCCTCTCCCTTAATTGTTCCGTAAGGGCCAATTGCATTAAAGTTTGTTTCGTCATCTTTTCCTAGAGATTAATACCAATTGTTATTAATCAATTCTACATCCTTCCAAAATAAGAAAAAGAATTAAAAAAAAAAAAAAAAAAAAAAACTCACAGAGTCAAGAACCGGCTTCCTGCTTCCCTTCTTTTTACCAACACGCTTTTCAGCTTCCTGAAGTAAAGCCTGTGCTTCTTCAAGTTCTCGCTCTTCCATTTCCCTACGCAGGCGTTGGTTTTTCCTTTGTTCATATTCTGCAGCTAGGCGCTTCTGCTCGGCCTCTTCAGTTATCTTCAGTAATTTTAACCTCCTTGATTCCTCCTCACGTTCCTAAACACAGTTCATTACATTTTTTTTATNATTCACAATTCGATTAGAGTACCATTTCCAAAAGTTGTCGTTCCTGCTCTTCCTTCCTTTTCTCAATTATTGATTTCCGAGCAAGCAGCCTCTTGTGTTCCTTATCGACAATATCTGCTAAATCAGGCAGTATCTCACCTGTTTTTGATACTTTCCTAACTGGAGGATAGATCATAGCTCTTGCCTTGTTTAAGGATTCAGCGAGAACAGCCAGGTGGTCCCGAAGCCCATCTGATTCAATACCCTAAATTGATCCATAAAAAACAAAAGCATCAATTTAAAATACCTTAAATCCTAATGTAAACAAACAGATGAAGATAAAGTCGTCCTTTAAAGTCAACTAACGCATACAAAAAAGGCAGAGGCTTAAATCAGAAGGGTTAAATTATAATCTTAAGCAGCACACAATAATTAGATGGGATATATTAACATTATAAGTGAGATGCAATTATCGAGCATGTCTCAAATATTAGTGGCCTTCTCTCTAAAGCAAAAAAGATAACGAAGAAGTCCAAGAAACTTTCAATACCAAAGTGCCAAATAACACAATGTTCCTTGAATGATCAACTTTCATGGCAATGAAATTTTGTTTAACTGCATCAACTGATATTTTCTCCACGGCTGAGAAATCAAAAAATGGGATCATCTGAGATAGACTCTCAATTTTCATAGTCTGATACACCTTGGAGACCTGGCATAACATAGATAAATAAAAGGTTCAGTGGATTAAAACAAGATTGCCAAGCAACATTTCTTCTTCATATATGGAGAAATAGCATAGCAACATTCACAATGAATTAAGGATATACAAAAAGTACCTGCTGAAGCAACCTCAGGGTAGCAAGTTTTTCAAGAGCCGGAACATACTGGGATAATTGCACTTCAGGGACAGATGAAGCTGATGAAAGCTTGCCTCCAAGCTTTGATATTTTGTTTAATAAAGGTTGCAATTTTGTTGCAAGATCAAGAGGGAAAAATTCATGCTCCAAAAGATGATAGAGATCTTTAACTTCCTGAGTTGCGCAGCTCAGGACTCCCTTAGACACCTAGAGGAAAGCAGAAATATACTAAGCAAATAGAACTAGAATTATTGACTACATACTAAAGGTTGTGTTACATATTTGCAAACAATTTTCACTACAAATGAAAAGACAATTCTTCGTATAAAATGGGAGGTAGATATGATTGCACATCAGCCCTAATAAAGTAAAATTAAAGAGCCTCTCTGACTAACTTGGTACGAAGCTAATCAGTATTAGTTGCTAAACTATCAATAGGAAGCTCGAAGTTAATTCGTCAAGGTATAGAATTTTCCTATCCACCCTTCTAGCTTCAAATAAAGGTGAACCAATTGAAGTATTATAATTTTAGAGGATAAGAGGGGAAGAGTTGAAAAAATATTAAAGTAAAGTGAATCAAACATACCAGTTCAGAAAGAAGATTCGCTCTTGAAAGCTGGATGAATAAACAGCAAAGAAGTAAGGTACTGCTCAGGTTGTGAAAAATATAAAAGAAAATTCAATTAGGCAAAGTTCTTTACCACATCTCTACTTTCAAGTTTGGAGTCTAAATTGAACCCTATAAGATTAGCCATCCTCAAATTCCGCTCTTTCTCATGTTCAAGTTCTAAATGAGAAGCACCGTGTTTAGAGTCATAGGGGGACACAGCAAGAGCTGCTAAAAGAACAGATGAAGCTATCAGCTGCAAATCCTTCTGGCTTAAATTTTTGTTGAAACTCTTCTGAAGGGAGAAAAGTTTAAGCCAAGCATAGGCATGATAAAGATTGCTCTTTGATATCCAGAATATCTCTGTTAATTTGACGTAATAAACAACCATCAAGGATGGTTTAGGTGTTTTCTTCACCATGCACATCAAACCATGAATATCTTCCACCGAACGAAAAGCTTCCTGCAAATATCGGTGACAAAGAAATTTTTTACTTTGTGTTATTCGTAGAGAAAAATCATGATATAAATTTTGGGAATCTACACATTAAACGACTTCTCTATATTGAGAGAAAATGACTGAAATGAACAATTCAGACCTGCCAGAGCTCCAGCTCTGTGGCAACTTTCAGTTGTTCAAATCTAGTGTCAAGGTACAACTGCAAAGTCTCTGGAGTAGAAATGTCGGGTCGATCTCTTTGGTCCCTATACTTGTTGAGATTAGCAAGATGATTTCTGATAATTTCACATAATCTGCGAAATTCTGTTGTTCTTTTATACGTCTTACAGAACTGGAAGGCACGATGGGCTGTCATCTACAAATGAAAAACACCAGCAGAAATATTACATCTAGTTACAAAATTCTACATATGCTTCATCGAGTGACTGTACAGAACACATCAAGGACAATAAAAATAAAAATGCAGATCCTTCTACCATCATACAGAGGAGACCATGACAAGTATACATGCTATTGAAGTGGTAATTCACGCTAAATAAATAATGTCCAAACTGAGTAAGGCCTGTGACCTAGTATCCTCCTCTTCTCGAAATTGGGTTATGTAGAAGGTAAAGAATGAAACTTCAAAGAAGTCTTATAAAAAACCAGCCTACCCACCCAAGGCTCAACACATCATACCTCAATCTTCATAACATTAACCAACTAAAACATATTTTTCAAGCTATCAATAAAAAAGACTAAATAAGTCCTTGAATTTTGAAAATATCTAAAAGGTCCCTCAACTTTGAGTCTATATATGTCTATTTGATCCTGAAATTTCAATTTCGAGTCTAATAGGTCCTTGAATTTTGAAAATGTCTAAAATGTACCTCAACTTTCAATTGTGTTTAATAGGTCCCACGACATGATTTGACGTAAAAAAATAAATGAAGTCTAATAGGTCCAACAACTCTAAAGTTCTTGACCTATTGAACACAAGGTTGAAAGCTCATGGACCTATTATAAGTTAGGGGCCAAATGTACACAAAGCTGAAAGTTTTTAAGACTAAACTTGTAACTCAACCCCCAAAAAAAATTAATTTCTTAACTAAAAGTCATGGAGCTCTATATAACTTCCAGCTACTGATGGTAAAAGCTTTCTTAAATCCTCCACCATTAGAACCATTAGGATGCTGAGTGATAATATGATGGTTTTAACTACTACACCCAAGCCCAAATGAAATTTCCACCGTAGTACTAAAAATTTAAGGCATGATATACTTCTAATTTTTTAGAAGATATAAATAGAAAAAATTAACGTACTAACTCATACACTAAATAACTAGCAATTTATTCATGACTTACCGCATAAAGTGCCTCCAGCTTTGAGTTATTCCTAAGTATCTCAAGAACTGTACGATATGTCTCCCACAGAAATTTAAACCAAGGGGTAACAAGTTCACGATCAGATCTATCCTTTCCCTTTTCACCACTGACATAACTAAGCATCAGATCTTCTGGCCTTTTATCAGCTTCCAAATCATCAACGTCCAGAGCTTCTTCTAAAGCTTGAGCTTGGCTACGAGCCTGCTCTGCCTTCTCAGTGGAAAGATGCATAAAGTGCTTGATTACTTCCTCTAAAGAAGTAACATTGACTTGCTGGCAAACAATACGGTACTGAATTAAACCATCCTTAGCAAACCTTCCTTTCCTCATGTCCACACAGAGCTCAACATACTTAAACATAATCCTCTCAAGAGGTTTCTGCCATGCTCGATATTTCTTTGAAGTGATAAGATCGTGAAGGGCTTGCAAGGCATCTTGCTTCTGGCCAACATTTATCAGCTCTGAATACATGCAAGGAGAACAAATTAAATACTTGCACTGCTACATTAAACAAAAAGAATAAAAGAAAATAAAAGAAAAACACACAAGAGATGCATCATAAATTTCAAAATTGGGCGAATACATCAACAGTGGTGGACTAGAAACACAAATATGGAACTCAAGTAACAAAAACACAAGTCAAAACAAAAGCAAACTGACATTTTATATGTCCAGAATTAGAAAAGGGCTATTCCAATGATTTTCTAGAATCTTCCAACTACCGTTCAAATTATGTTATACAGATATATTATAAAATAAGAAAAGGGAGTGAGTTCAGAAGCACTTAAAAATGATGAAAAACCAAATTGCATGTTTCCACAATAAAAAAAACCTCATGAGAACACAAAATTCAAAACATGAATATGCTGTCTAACTATAGTGCTCATACGTCATATGCCACACACACAAAAAAAGAAACTATTACTTACATGTGACAACAGCTAGAGCAAGTTATCAAACTTAAATTTCAAAAGTAATGTGAAGACTACAATGAAGCAAACTAAATGGAAAACTTCCAAAAGTCATATCACTAAATCCACAGTCATCAACACACTAATAATGCATATTTTCAATCTCACTCAGAACAAGAGTGCTGAACTGACTTCCCAACGAGCACATTCATTGAATTTTGAGGGCTTAAAGTACGAGAATCCATCAAAAGAACCAGACATATTACTAAAACAAGGTGCCAAGAAACTTATGGCATGCTCGCAAATACAACTCAATCTATTGCAACCACAAAAGAGAAAATTATGCTCATTCACCTTCAGCTCGTTTTAAAGCATTCTCTGGCTTTAAGAAAGACGCCATATCTCAATCCAATCTTTAGCTCACCCAACGACAGCATGCAACGTTGAATGACCTGAGACACCCCAACGAACAAATTCATGAGCATTACTGAGAACCAATATCGAAGTTGATACCGAATAACAGGGTGATTCAAATTCTATCATAACTTCTTTTTTTTTTTTTTTTGTGGGAGGAATTTCGATTGATTCACCTCATCTATTTAGTTCAAATAAACGATGGGGTAGTTGAAATTTTACAACTCAACCGTCCAAAAATATAGAATCAGAAACACACATTATTGACACCAGAATTGATAGAAATCAGAATTAACAAAAATTTCCACAGTAATACAGTTATACATCCAAAATAGATATCCCTCCCACGACTCAAACAATTTCGATCACAAGTACAAAGTAGCACATCATTTCCACAAAAATCAGACTGGATGCCGATCTCCACACAAAAAATGTACTCTTTTAAAGGGACAAAAAGTCCAAACTATCTCTAACCTAATAATTCCCAAAAACAGTCCAGAAAGAATATACCAAGAACACACCCCTCCTCCCAGATCTAAAAAAATACATCCCGCAAAATCAAATTGTACACCAAGCAATATCGAACACAACAACGCAATTACCCGAGGAAGATTACGATTGTAATCCTCGGAGTTCAGCGTAGTTTCGCCAACAGAAAATCCCAAAAATGAAAACCCAAATCGATGAATGAAAATTTCAGAAGAAAGCAGAGAAAGAGAAATTGAAGGTCTACCAAGAGAAGAAGAGATAATCGACGACGGAGATGCGGAGAAGGAAATTACCTAAGAGAGAGCGAAGAGATGAAGTGGCCGTCGCTAAGGGGGAAAAACATGAACTAGGGTTTTAGGACCCTTTTTAGTTTTGGGCTTTCATATAAATGGGCCTCATAAAAGGAATCGTTAAACCGGAAATTCGTTTACAAATGGCCCATTTAAATCCACTAGCCACTCTATATAACTCCAACCCGACTAACCTGAACTATCCAACCTAATTTTTATGGTTCGGGTTGGGTTATATATTTTTTTTGTTAGGGTCGGGTTGAATTTTTGAAAAATAAAAATTTGGGTCAATTCATGAATTGATATTTTTTTGGTCGGTCAACCCGAAAATAGGGTTACAACCCAACTCAACCCTACCCTACTTTTAGAATTTTTACGAAAATTAAGAATATTTAATTTTTATGGTTTTANTTTTTTTTTTTTTTTTTTTTTTTTTTTTTTTTTTTTTTTTGGGTCGGGTTGAATTTTTAAAAAATAAAAATTTGGGTCAATTCATGAATTGATATTTTTTCGATCGAGTTGACCAAAACCGGGTTATAACTCAACTCAACCTTACCCTATGTTTATGATTATTACGCAGATTAAGAATATTTAATTTTTACGGTAGATGTGAGTAATATGTATTATAGATAAATATAATTTTTTTAAATAAATAATAATAAAAAATAACCTGACAAACCAACCTGAAAATTGAGAATTGGGTTGGGTTGTGAATTTTATTCGGATTGTTAGGGTCACCAACCAAACCAACCCTGGGTTGGGTTGTGAATTTTATTCGGATTGTTAGGGTCACCAACCAAACCAACCCTAAATTTAGTTTGTTCCAAAAGATTTCCCGAGCTCAACTCGTGTACACCCCCTACATGTGTATAACTTTTATAATATCGTATTTTTTAGTAAAAAAAAGTTGTGTATATGTTTAAATTTTACGTAAATAATATGAGCTACAACTTTTCAATCACCGAACCGTTAGAAGTGCCTTTACACGATACATCTCAATTGTTAAGATGGTTATGTTTCATCACATCGATAAGTAAACAAATGCACCGCTACAGTTACGTCACACTCATATGTAAACAAATGACTACTTCGAGATGAGTCTGAGTTACGTTTGAGCTTCCAAAGATTGTAATCCCTACTTGTTGAGGTTTGTTAGGATCGAAACTCATTTAACTTTCCCACATTTCAAAAATATTCATCCACGAACTCGGGAAGAGATGCCAAATTGGTTGCATCAATTTCTAAGATAGCATAGATTATCATACGAATCTAGTTCGAGTGAATGAACTTTCATAAGGAAAATGTGTGCAAGATTTTGTTCGACACTCTCCTACGTAACTAAGGTAACCTTACGTTACAAGTTATAGAGTACATTGTCGGTGATTCAACTTCTAGAGGCACGTACGAACTACAAACGATATTGAGCTAAGGCTTAGAAGGTTTTGAAGTCTCTAAAGTGTTGCTATCAAGGGAGTCATCCAAATTCGTTGATTTATATGGCTTTGTTAGGCTTTTTTCTAGTGATGATCATCGTCGTTGCTATAATTGTCGTAATTATTGTCATAGAGTATTCACTTGATGAGTTTGTCTCTCATTCATTAGATCTTTAAACCTCCTTTGAGAACCTAGCATCTTCGCTCTACTAATGGGATCTCGCTATCCACTTACCTTGGGAACCTAGCGTCCTCGCTCTACTAAGGAGGAGTTTCCACACTCTTATAAGAAATGTTTCGTTCTCCTCTCCAACCAATGCGGGATCTCATAATCCACCCCTCTTGGGAACCCAACGTCCTCGCTAGCAAATATTGTCCGCTTTTACCCGTTACATATCACCATCAGCCTCAAGATTTTAAAACACGTTTACTAGGGAGAAATTTCCACACCCTTAATAAAAGTACAGAATATCAAACTTAAACTTAATTAAAGTATACTCATTTCTTAACTAAAACATTAAAAGTAAAAACCGGGTAGAAAGTGACTCAGTCGCCGAGGTTCAAGTTTTTCGTTTCTTCTTCTTTTCTTACTGTACAGGATAATTCTTCTTGTAAAGGCTATTAGTGGGATAGGGGTAGGAGTTCAATCTCTTTCCTTGCAATGTAATTACCTCCAAAATGGACAAAAATCTCAGGAAAACGTCCATTTTTTAATTAATGGTCCGTCAGAGTTCAATCAGGGAATAAAACAAACAAAGCTAGAAAGGCTAAGCTAAGACAGAGAGGAGGTAACCAACCAGGGAGTTCCAGAAGGATTGAAGGAGAGAAGTTAGAAAGGCTAGGACAGATAGGAGCAAATCCTACCATGGTCTATATAGCAACCATTATTGGGTTGTTTCATTCTTAAAATTATGGTCTCGAGATCAAGTTCTATATTACACTCGAGATCCAGTTCTATATTACACTCGAGATGTACAACATCTTCATACAGCTCTAGTTCTATATTACACTCGAGATGTACAACATTTTCATACAGCTCCAGTTCTATATTACACTCGAGATGTACAACATTTTCATACACAAATTCTATGTGCACCATTTTTATACACATAAAACTCCTCAAACTTATACCACTTTTGTAATCTCTAAATCTCGATGAGAATGCAGTATCAAACTCGTCGTAAAATTCAATCATTGAGTTTTCAAACTCAAATTTTAACTCCTAGATTTTATTCTCTAATTCCATTTTTCAATTAATTGCCGAAATCTTCGACACTACCAAACATGGGTTTCAAAATGAAACCCATTCCCATTTCCTCTCAAATCCTCTTTCCCGTCATTCCATTTCCTATTTATTCCAACACGGTAAACTCGGACTCGAGAGTCGCACGAACTCTATTTGAAAAACTACTTCGCTTCTAAGATGATGTTTAGCCATGCCACTCTCCTCAAAAGAGAGACTATTGGCGACTGGTGGAGACCTTTTTTTCTTATTTTTGGCACCCCTTCAGGCTATAGCTCAAGGGCATCTCAATATGGAAATTGATCTAAGATGAATAGAAAAAGATTAATCAAGAGGCAAACACGAATAGTGGATCAGATGCAAGAGAAATTCCTCCCAAGACAGATTGGTTTAATCATAAAAAATTTGGCACGTTAAGTGGGGAATTCCTTCCATACACGATTGGGGAAAGACCAAACTTGTCGAGTGGGGAATTCCTTCCATACACGATTGGGGAAAGACCAAACTTGTCGAGTGGGGAATTCCTTCCATACACGATTGGGGAAAGACCAAACTTGTCGAGTGGGGAATTCCTTCCATACACGATCCCAAGCCCACCGCTAGCAGATACTGTCCTCTATGAGCTTTCCCTTTTGGGCTTTCTCTCAAGGTATTTAAAACGCATCTGCTAGGGAGAGGTTTTCACACCCTTATAAAGAATGTTTCGTTCTCCTCCTCAATCGATGTGGGATCTCACAATCCACCCCCATTCAGGACCTAACGTCCTCATTGACACTTATTCCTCTCTCTAATCGATATGGGATCTCACGTCAAATATGCAAACTATGCAAACTAATGCACCCAGACAAGTAGGTAAATGAATCAGATTTTTTTAAAAATAGATATGAGGACACCAAACTCGTATCATCCACATGAATCATTGAACAATTCAGACCAGAATAAAACTCCACACTAAGGTAAGAAGAAAAAGCACCAACACTGAAATTAACTTGATAATTGAAATTACTGGAGATATAAATTGAACAGTGAAGTAAATCTAAAGATTAACGTGAGTTTCTCTTCAATAAGTTCTTAAATTAAGAGGAAAAAGTTCAAAACTCTAGCTCTATATCCTTTGTCTTCTCCACAACTAACATAACAGTTAAAAAAAGATTCCAAACAGGATGAAGAGCAAATCACAAGAGAAACACCTCAAAATCCGAGCTTCGTGCGGCGCCAGTGCCTTCGCTTAGCATTGTACCTGAAGTATACATCAACATATGATGTTAAATTCAAAACTGAGAAGAACAGAAATGAGATAATATGAAAAAAAAGGAAGAAAAGAGCTAAAGACCTGATGGTGTTGTCAGTCCTCAACCGTATCCAGTGAGGAATAGGCCTGTTCTGTCTCATCTTCTTGGCCAACTTCTTCTTGATTATGAAGGTCTTGTGAGACGGCTGCAAACATTAAAGAAAACTCACATCATAAAACACAATCTCCCAAAACAAAACTAAATTGAATATGTAATTAAATACATCATCAGAAGGAACACATGAATATCACTTCAAAGAAGAAATAGTTACCATCTTCGAAATTCTGGATTCGACCAACAACCGCGACAAATTGCCTGATAAAGGAAGAACCACCATCAATACATAAACCAAATGAAAAAACATAAAGAGAATGAATAATTCAACATTGAAGTCCAGACTGAAAAAGGGAAATTCGTAAACTGAACGATGATAATCAAATGAACGATGATATAGTTAAAATTTGTAAACTGCACGCCAAAATCATTGATTCAGAAACACTGTTTATGAAGAAAAGAACTGAAAGATATCGGAAATTACCAATCGAGCAATAAACTCAGAACTAGTATGTACCTTACAAAATTAAGGATTCATACAGTCGAATTGAGTCACTTTATTCTACTCATAGAACTGTTCTATTTGTTCCACTCAAATTAACAAAACAAAAACAAAAACAAAAACAAAGAAAACTGCAGTGAGGAAGTATATACATCCTAAATCAATAGTACTTCACTCCCTACACCGATAATTCCAGACTTCAAATAATACACAAATGACAAACAGCGCATCAGCTCCACAATATTCAGATTAATGGCCGACAAACTCGATCTCTAAACAATCAAAAACTGTTTTCTCGCTAGCATAATAATTCCAAATTCATTCTATAAATCGACAATAAAAGGCATGACACACACAAGTTACAAAAACGTATAGAAATTGTAAGGCGAACAATATCGAACATAACGACTGACAATCCGTGGACCCCTATGATCGTAATATTGGATTTCAGCGTTGTTTCGCTGATATAAAATCCCAAAGAACAAGATTGCATAAATGAAGTAATGAGAATTTCAAGAAATTGAAGTTTTACCGATAAAGAAGCGGAGATAATCAACGGCAAAGAGGAGGAGGAGAAGCAAGATTATAATGAATTAGGGTTCATGAGTATTCATCGAGTTTGGGCATCGAATAAATGGGCCCACTACGTGTCGATTCAAAATGCGAGGCTATTGAATAAATAAGCCTAAATTAATAATAATAATAATAATAATAATAACTAAAACTTTGTATTTTATTTTTTTAATTAATAAACTTTCAAAAATGGTTAAAAACAGTGAGGTCGAGTGTTACGAGACAAATGTCTCGAGTGACTTTCTTTAAAATGGGTCTTTCAAGGACAGTGTCGGATGGTACAATGTGCCAACATTGCGCCCCTACTCGAAGGTCGAATTGTGCACCCACTATCTAAATAGATTCTGTAAATGAACTAGCATGGACACGGGAAGGTCCAATGCCTCGATAGAACCCATATGGATGAATGTTCGGGATGTTCCAATGTTATGGACGCACATGGGCCTATTCTCGATGAGTTAGACCGAGCGAACTATAATGGTCGATGACATCCCAAGACTTGGGATGACATCAAGACATGATGATTGTGTTAATTGAGAATCAAGAAGACATGATGAGATGCGACGTTGCACATGAGAGACCTTGGCCCCGAGTAGAGGCAAGGTCAAGCCAAATGACTTGGCCTAGTATAGAGGCAAGTCGGTTGGGTCGCAGAAAATTGAACATGCACGCGCAGGCAACGTGTGTGACCGAACAAGCTTGGATTCAAAATAATTTGTGTTCGGTTGGCGAAAGATAAGCCTCACCTAAAATTCAACGACGCCATAAAGACGGACAAACAATGAATATATGGCTTAGGTCGCAGAAAATTGAACATGCACGCGCAGGCAACGTGTGTGACCGAACAAGCTTGGATTCAAAATAATTTGTGTTCGGTTGGCGAAATATAAGCCTCACCTAAAGTCCAACAAAGCCATAAAGACGGACAAAAAATGAATATGTGGCTTAGGTTCCCCTCAAGGTTTGTCGTGAGTGTGTCAAGATCACGACGCTGCACCATTAAAAATTTACGACCGTAACACACAACTCCACACGCTCCTGCCTACGACCAGTATCATACACCAGTATCATCATCTATCACGGGCTCTAAGATAGGTCTAAAATGCATTGAGGAGCTGTCGCTCTCTATTGGTAATCTCTCATTCTTTCCACAACTCTATAGGTGCTTACTACTGAGTGGTAGTTGGAAGCTCTCCTAGTGATACCTAACAAGCTCCCTATCCCTATTCCATTTCGGGTTCTTGATGGTCCAAGACATATTATATAGTAAGTGCAACGGGTGCTCCTGCACTAGTACCCTCTATTGTCACGAGCCATAAGTGAATGACGTTGCATTCCTATATACTAAGTAGACTCTCACTAGATGAAGTAAGTTCATGATTAGGGTTTGCGCTCTACCCGTCCCTATAAAGTATTAGTCAACCCACACAACTATAACTAATCCTAAATGTGGCTCAATGACCTAGGAAAGGTGAATCATAGGCTATTAGAGGGCTTAGGGCCTCGAGTATGCCTAATCGTCGCGCTTTATACTATATCAAGCTGCTAGAGAGTCTAGTAGATGAGTCGTATTTGATCGAGAGCGGGACTCATATACGAGCTCTGTAACGACCCACAAATAATAATAATAGTTTTTAAAAAAATTTATCGACTCTCTCTCATCCTTCCCGAATATCTCTCCAACACCTACTCGCAAAATGATCTGGAAAAAAAAAATGACAGATTTTGGTAGAGAAAAAATGGGAGATGACTTCACTTCAAGCAGATTTGACAGGGATGGAAAGAGATAGACCGTAAGTTAGATCTCCTTTTCTTTTATTTTTTGAAACCCATAGAAAAGTTATCTTATATCTCTCTTTCCATTATTTATATTTAAGATATCTTATAAAAAATCAAACTTGTTGAAAATGGCCAAAAGTACGTAATTAAAAAATAAGGAAAATCCTTCTGAAATTTTTAGGAAAGAAAAGGAAAATCAAAATCCTTTATCCAATTAAATAGAATCAAAATCTCCCCTTCCATTACCAAGTTATTTAGATTTTAATTAGCATTGTAATTAAAATTGATGTCATGGTTCATATAGGTTGGCATGAAGTTTAACACAGGGACCATTGTAAAATTGAGAGAATTGAAATTGAAATTGATGTCATGGTTCATATAGGTTGGCATGGATAACCGAACTTGATAAATTGGTGATAACAGTTTAAGCTAATCAGGTAAGTGGTCTTACTATAGGATAGGCTAAAAATTGTATGAGTTACGATGATGTATGAACTATGTCGTACCATGCGGTATATGAGTTATGATGATGTATGAGTCATGATGATGTGTGGGTTACGATACTTGACGATGTGCTCAGTATATATATATATATATATATATATATATATATATATATATTTTGATGAATGTCGTACTTGATATGTTTGATGCACTTTGTGGCAATATGATGAGTATGATGATTGCGTGACGTTTACCTTAATATGATGATGTTTTCCATATTGAGCATGCTATATGATGATGAGTGCCATATTGCATCATGTCGTTAGATCGACATAGGACACAACCCTAAGAGTGTGAAAATGATATTAATATAAATATCCACGAGTATGTGTTACTGAGATGAGACTAGAGGATTGTGTCAGAAAAGACATTAGGATGGATTTAGAGAGACCTCATGCATATTGTATGTTCATAAGCATAGGGCTACTTCCCCTAGAGATGACGAGTGCGGATGCGCACCGTATGATGAGCGCGAATGCGCACAGGTGCGAAAGCACACATATGAGGGTGTTCATGAGGCGCATGATATGGGGTTCCGCTGACCTCCGGACGTCGCTACAGATTAACTTGACAGAGGGTCCAGGAGGTGTGCGAGCGCCCTGGGGATTCACACTCGCACGTGTGAGTCGTGTGTAGGGAAGTACTACACATCTAATTTGTCCGAGACTGGAGGCCACCCGTAAGATGATTAGAGATAGGTCCCTAAATCATGATTGCATGGGTTTGTATTTGCATGGCCCCTATAGTGGGGCCACTTATTGACTATTCTTTGAAATACTCAAGCCGTGTGCCACATCATTTTTCAGGTAAAGGCAAGGTGCACTTGTACAGAGGACGGCGGCATCGCGAGCAAAGACTGTGGCACGTGCATAGGGTAGACTCATATTTAAATTCTTAGTTTTAAGTTAGAATATGTTGTTTTGCATTCCATTGTTTTAAATTATTTTGTATTTGTTTTTATTTTCTCTAAATTTTAGTATTTTGTATTTAAACACGTAAGACCATGGCTGTGTTTTTCAGAGAAGAAGTTGTTTTAAACGTTTTTGAAGTTTACATTATAAATGATGTTCATGTAAGAGTTATATTTCCGCTTTATAGATGAGCATGAGACGTTAGTGGCGACTCTAGATATGTGGAAATTTAGGGTCGTTACAAGCTCGATGTATTATGTTAGTGCAAATAACTATTAGTCAGTCAAGATGCCCTAGAAACTCCTTTATATCTAAGTGGTACATTACACTCCGTAGTGTCAATGGACATGGTAAACTAGATAAAACCCGATTAGAGAAGGTAAGTTAAAGGTTTACTAATGAGTAGTCTTGAGTTAAACTCGAGTTAGGCTACCAGGATCAAGAAATGGGTCTAGAGACAAAGTTGATGACCCAATTAGGGAAGTTTTAGGAGCAAGATAAAGTTCAAGATCCATTCAATATAAATAAACGAATAAAACTCTTTATTTTATGAGCCGTTCCAGCATGTTTTATTCTCACTCACATGCATCTTAGAAAAATTNTGGGGTTCCGCTGACCTCCGGACGTCGCTACAGATTAACTTGACAGAGGGTCCAGGAGGTGTGCGAGCGCCCTGGGGATTCACACTCGCACGTGTGAGTCGTGTGTAGGGAAGTACTACACATCTAATTTGTCCGAGACTGGAGGCCACCCGTAAGATGATTAGAGATAGGTCCCTAAATCATGATTGCATGGGTTTGTATTTGCATGGCCCCTATAGTGGGGCCACTTATTGACTATTCTTTGAAATACTCAAGCCGTGTGCCACATCATTTTTCAGGTAAAGGCAAGGTGCACTTGTACAGAGGACGGCGGCATCGCGAGCAAAGACTGTGGCACGTGCATAGGGTAGACTCATATTTAAATTCTTAGTTTTAAGTTAGAATATGTTGTTTTGCATTCCATTGTTTTAAATTATTTTGTATTTGTTTTTATTTTCTCTAAATTTTAGTATTTTGTATTTAAACACGTAAGACCATGGCTGTGTTTTTCAGAGAAGAAGTTGTTTTAAACGTTTTTGAAGTTTACATTATAAATGATGTTCATGTAAGAGTTATATTTCCGCTTTATAGATGAGCATGAGACGTTAGTGGCGACTCTAGATATGTGGAAATTTAGGGTCGTTACAAGCTCGATGTATTATGTTAGTGCAAATAACTATTAGTCAGTCAAGATGCCCTAGAAACTCCTTTATATCTAAGTGGTACATTACACTCCGTAGTGTCAATGGACATGGTAAACTAGATAAAACCCGATTAGAGAAGGTAAGTTAAAGGTTTACTAATGAGTAGTCTTGAGTTAAACTCGAGTTAGGCTACCAGGATCAAGAAATGGGTCTAGAGACAAAGTTGATGACCCAATTAGGGAAGTTTTAGGAGCAAGATAAAGTTCAAGATCCATTCAATATAAATAAACGAATAAAACTCTTTATTTTATGAGCCGTTCCAGCATGTTTTATTCTCACTCACATGCATCTTAGAAAAATTCTCAGGAGGTCAAGTCACTGAACATATAATGTGGTCTCGGTTCATTCATGTACCTGTTCTTTACTTGAGTGTCACATGCCACTAGCTTCCGCATAGGTTCGTCTATTCACTACATCTTGCTAAAAAAATTATTGCTCCTATACCATTTGTAACGACCCATACCCAAGATAAGATATTGCTCTTATACTTATCAATGTAACGTGAATCTACGACATGGTTTTGTTCACCATGTCATGTGGTACGATTAAAGCTCGTAAAGCTACATAAGAGCAAGAGGTTGATGATGCAAAGGTGAAGAATGGAGAAAGAGGACGACAACCGACATGTCGTCCGCTGCAATTCCCGGCCTCCTCCGCTTCCATGCACCGGTAGCATAATCGACCAGATGTCGAGCTGATTTTTCTCTATTGACGGTCGAATGTACGATTTGTACCGCCTCTTGATTCGACACCACGTCCCAAATCTGATACACATAGATGAAGCATTTGATACCACACTCATGCATTTAGCTGAGAAAAACAAGTGTGAAGAGCCTTACCCCATCTGTTGCAAGTACAACAAACAAGTCTTGGTTGGTTACACTTCTTTGTGTTACATCAGGCATAGAAATGAGACCAAAATGCTTAACACAAAAATCTCCGAACGATCTCGACAATGACAGCCCCGGCGTTTCCCCATTCGGCAACCAAATACGGTGCGTCCCGGGTTCATCTTGCAAGCAGAAAACCCGCCCGTTGCATTGTGCTATCCTCTCGGCCTCCTCTACGCATAACAAATAACAAACATGTTAGAGCTTTTTGCTTTCCCTTTTCAATACTCGTTTATATACAAAGAGAGGAACGAACGAGGTAGATTCGGCTTGAAATCGATAGTGAGCTGAATTGGTGTCGGCATCGAGTTTCCATCGTTAGAAGTTGTAGCCAACACGGCCCGGGAGTCACCGAGGTTTGCAATGATAATTGTGTCACCCTGATAAATCACAAGTTCATATAAAAAGCTTGATAAAGAAAACGAGCACTAGAAATCATATTGTAACAGTCCAAGTCCACATATAGCGGACATTGTTCGCTTTGGCCCATTGCTTATCGCTGTCTTCCTCATAATTTTAAAATGGGTTTGTTAGTGAGAGGTTTCCACATCTTTATAAGGAATGTTTTGTTCCTCTCCCTAACCGAGGTGGGATCTCACAATCTACCCTCCTTGGAGGCCCAACGTCCTCGTTGTCCAATCGATGTGGGATCTCACAATCTACCTTCCTTGGAGGCCCAACGTCCTCGTTATCCAACCGATGTGGGATCTCACAATCTAGCCTCTTTGGAGGCCCAACATCCTCGCTGTCCAACCAATGTGTGATCTCACAGTTCTACCCTCCTTGGAGGCCCAACGTCCTCATTGTCCAACCTATATGAGATCTCACAATCTACCCTCCTTGGAGGCCCAACGTTCTCGTTGTCCAACCTATGTGGGATCTCACAATCTACCCTCCTTGGAGGCCCAACGTCCTCGTTGTTCAATCGATGTGGGATCTCACAATCTACCCTCCTTGGAGGCCCAACGTCCTCGCTGGCACATCGCCCCGTGTCTGACTCTGATACAATTTGTAACAGCCCAAGCTCACCCCTAACAAATATTGTCCGCTTTAGCTCGTTACGTACCACCGTCAGCCTCACGGTTTTTTTAAAATCCATTTGCTAGGGAAAGGTTTCCACACCCTTATAAAGAATGCTTCATTCTCCTCTCCAACTGAGGTGGGATTCCATAATCCACCCTCCTTGAGAGGCCAGCATTCTCGCTAGCACACCGCCCAGTGTCTGGCTTTGATACAATTTGTAACAGCCCAAGCCCACCGTTAACAGATATTGTCTGCTTCGGCCCGTTACACATCACCATCAACCTCACGATTTTTTTTAAACCGCGACTATTAGGGAGAGGTTTCCACACCCTTATAAAAAATGTTTTGTTCCCTTCTCCAACAGATGTGAGATCTCACACATATAAAAGAGAGTAACATAACAACTATAACATTACTTGTCGAACGATGGAAAGGGCCGTCGTTCCACTATGAAACGTGTCGATTTTACGGTGTCGTTCGAGCTCTCGATCCACCATAGCACAAGCTTGTATATAAGAATGCTCCCATAAATTGAACTTTAGATGTGTTTTGGCTAAGTTGAGTTCCAAATGTGAGTGAGGAGAAGCTTGAACAAGTGCTTCTTGCCAATTGTAGAGCAAAGCTATTGGCATTGATTCTCTAACCTTCTTTGCAACAAAATGGCCCCATGGTCCATGCCCATCAAAAACACCACAAAACATCATATCCTTTTGACATCCAAATTCCTATAATCAAAGCCATAATCAAAGCCATTTGTCAATAACTGTCATCCCATATTGGTTGGGGAGGAGAACAAAACATCATTTATAAGGGTGTGGAAACCTTGCCCTAGTAGACGCGTTTTAAAGCTTTGAGGGGAAGCTCGAAAGGGAAAACCCGAAAGGGAAAGCCCAAGGAGGACAATATCTGCTAGTGGTGGATCTGGGTCGTTACAAATGGTATCAGAGCCAGACACCGGACAATGTGCCAGCCTTCTCGCTGTTCCCCGAAGGGGGTAGACACAAGGCGGTGTGCCAGTAAGAACGCTGGGCCCCAAAGGGGGTGGATTTGGGGGTGGTTCCACATCGATTGGAGGAAGGAAAGAGTCCCAGCGAGGGCGCTGGGCCCCGAAGGGGGGTGGATTGTGATGTTCCACATTGGTTGGGGAGGAGAACAAACCACCATTTATAAGGGTGTGGAAACCTTCCCCTAGCAGACGTGTTTTAAAGCCCCAGCGAGGGCGCTGGGCCCCGAAGGGGGGTGGATTGTGATGTTCCACATTGGTTGGGGAGGAGAACAAACCACCATTTATAAGGGTGTGGAAACCTTCCCCTAGCAGACGTGTTTTAAAGCCCCAGCGAGGGCGCTGGGCCCCGAAGGGGGGTGGATTGTGATGTTCCACATTGGTTGGGGAGGAGAACAAACCACCATTTATAAGGGTGTGGAAACCTTCCCCTAGCAGACGTGTTTTAAAGCCCCAGCGAGGGCGCTGGGCCCCGAAGGGGGGTGGATTGTGATGTTCCACATTGGTTGGGGAGGAGAACAAACCACCATTTATAAGGGTGTGGAAACCTTCCCCTAGCAGACGTGTTTTAAAGCCCCTTGAGGGGGAAAGAGTGCCAGCGAGGGCGCTAGCCCCTTGAGGAGAACAAACCACCATTTATAAGGGTGTGGAAACCTTCCCCCAGCAGACGCGTTTTAAAGCCCCTTAAGGGAACGCCCAAAGAGGACAATATCGGCTAGCGGTGGATATTCGTTACAATAACCATTATGAACAAAAGTTCATGTTTTTAAGCTATATTTGCATACCTCCCACACAATGCAGCAGTCCTGATTGATACCCTTCTCACCCCGTTTCGAGAAACTCGAGACGAAGTTGCTCGAACCGTCGATATGTATACTCCCGGAGCCACGAATGATCAAATCCTTCTTCTTTGCAGACTTTGCCATTGCTTCAGCAGCAGAAGCATTTTCAGAGTTCTTCCAGTTCTTGAGCTTCATGAACAAGTGCTCCATCGCCTTTTCGAGGTATGGTCGGTTTCTTGTACTTGTCGTTCTTCCCCCGAGCTCTATTCAATGAAAATTTGGAACAGATCAGATAGAATCTAATAAAAGATTTGGATAATGCAAGTGGAAATAAACAAACATTCATTATTTTGTTTGGTTTTTGTTTGTACAACGTCATGTATTCAGAACCAAAAGGAATGATGTTGGAGAGTATATGACAGAATCTGACTCAAAAGGTTTGCTGTCTCAAATTTTAAATTTTGAACCAAATACAATGACAGGGACGATGTACCTCTTGTCTATCGTTTTCTCGAACAAATTAGACCGTAGAGCCTTCCATTAAACGGTCATCTATCCGTCTAGCACAATCTCGATGACACCTCATTTTTGGAGCACGTTACTAATCCAATAGAATTCTACCACAAATTGTCAATAGGATTCTACTAACCTAATAAGGGTTGTGAGATCCTACATCGGTTGGAGAGGGGAACGAAACATTTCTTATAAAGGTGTGGAAACCTCTCCGAAAGTTTGGAAGGAAAAGTCCAAAGAGGATAATATTACTTGCAGTGGGCTTGGACTGTTACAAATGGTATCAGAGCTAGACACCGAGTGATGTGCTAGCAAGGATGATGAGTCTCGAAGAGGGTTGAACACTGGGCGGTGTGCTAGTGAGGACGCGAAGGGAGGTGGATTGTGAAATCTCACATTGATTGGAGAGTGGAACGAGTGCCAGCGAGGACATTGGGCCTCGAAGGGGGTGGATTGTGTAACGCCCAGATCCACCGCTAGCAGATATTGTCCTCTTTGGGCTTTCTCTTTTGAGCTTTCTCTCAAGGTTTTAAAACGGGTTTGTTCTTCTCCCCCAACCAATGTGGGAAATCACAGATTGTGAGATCCCATATCGATTAGAGAGGAAAAAGAAACATTTCTTATAAAGGTGTGGAAACCTCTCTATAGCAGATGTGTTTTAAAAATCTTCTCCCCCAACCAATGTGGGAAATCACAGATTGTGAGATCCCACATCGGCTAATTTAGGGAATGATCTTGGGTTTATAATGAAGGAATACTCTCCATTGGTGTGAGACATTTTGGGGAAGCCCAAAGCAAAGCCACGAGAGTCGGACAATACCATACCATTGTGGAGAGTCATGTTCGTCTAACATGGTATCAGAGCCATGCCCTAGACTTAGTCAAGCCAACAGATTGGTAAATCCTCAAATAAGGACTCCTCCTTGAAGGCAGTAAAAAAAATGACTAAAATGACTAAGACTCCTTCCCCTCAGGACTCCTCCTTGAAGGCATGACTAAGACTCCTTCCCCTCAGGACTCCTCTAAAATGACTAAGACTCCTTCCCCTCAGGACTCCTCCTTGAAGGCATGACTAAGACTCCTTTCCCTCAGGACTCCTCCTTGAAGGCAGTAAAAAAAATGACTAAAATGACTAAGACTCCTTCCCCTCAGGACTCCTCCTTGAAGGCAGTAAAAAAAATGACTAAAATGACTAAGACGGGGAGGCGTACTTTCTTCGAGGGGAGGTGTTGGATTTGGATGATGAAAGTCGACTAAAATGACTAAGACGGGGAGGCGTACTTTCTTCGAGGGGAGGTGTTGGATTTGGATGATGAAAGTCCCACATCGGCTAATTCCATTAGTGTGAGGCCTTTTGGGAAAGACCAAAACAAAGCCATTGATGGACAATATTATACCATTGTGGAGAGTCGTGTTCGTCTAACAGTTCAAGTTGAGTTAGATTGTAAACTCTATTCGAATTGCTCGAGTTACGAACTCAACTAATTCAAAATTTTTTGTAAACTCTATTCGAATTGCTCGAGTTACGAACTCAACTAATTCAAAATTTCAAGTTGGTCCAAATGATTTTCAAAATTCAACCAAACCCAAATGTGTAATCTCGAGCATAATGAAAGTGAGATGAGAAAACGACCAATCTAAAACCGTTAAGAGAAAAAAAAAAAAAAAACAGTAATGAAAAATAGAAGAGAACCTTGATTTTCCGGGAAAATGAACAGAACACGATGACCGGAACTATGAATCTCCGGCGAAATCCGGGCGAGCCAAGGCGGCGGAGAGAGAGACAAACGGCTGAAACCTACCGGAATCCATGGAAGCAGCTGGGCTCCGATTCTTGCCGGTTTCTTTATAACTTTCTCGGGAAACAAACAGAAAGAAAATCAAAATATGTGTTTTATTGTAACGAAAAGGGCAATTAAATAAGAAGAAATGAGAGAAAATTATGGTTTACTCAAAGGATATGGATCATATGAACAATATGATATTGTATTACCTCGTTTTTCACGAACGAGCTCATAAATGTTCCATAATTCAATTCTTTTTTAGATATTTTTGTGTTTTTTTTTTTAATTGACAAGATATTTTTGTGTTTTTTTTTAATTTATTTTAATAATTTCATAATCTTCTAGTGATGGTAAAAAAATTTATAAGAAAATAAGTATAATTTTCAAAAATAAAAAACAAAAACCTTATGTTCGGCTGGTGTTAGCGTGACATCGGAGTAAAACATAGGGGTGTACATTCAACTCGACAACTCGGACCAACCAAATCCGAACTATAAGGGTTGGGTTGGGTTGGATTAACATTTCGGGTAGGGTTGGGTTCATTTTTTATAACCCTTGGGTTGACCCGATACAAATCAAAATATATAAATTATAGTAAGAATCCTTCATTATTAATGGGTTTGCGAGAGTGGTACTTTTGCTGGTCTAGCGAGACCCACGCCTAACTTTAACCCATTCTATTAACGGGTTTGCCAAAGTGATACTTTGGCCTCTCTAGGGAGACCCACGTTTAACGGATTTGCTAGAGTGGTACTTTGGCCTCTCTAGGGAGACCCACGTCTAACGGGTTTGCTAGAGTGGTACTTTGGCCTCTCTAGGGAAACCCACGTCTAACTATTTTTTTTTTTTTTTGTGTGAATAATTATAGATTGATTTGTGTTTGTCTATGAATTTTTAATATATTATAGCTAAGATTGTATCGGAATAATTATAAAGTGTGGATTAATAAAACTTGAAAAAAAATTGACAACCCAACTCGAAAACAGTTGTGAAAAGTTTTGGGTTGGGTTGGGCTACCAATTCAACCAACCCGAACTTTTGGGTTTGGTCAAAAAAATCCCTTAACCCAACCCAACCCGGACCATGGACACCCGTAGTAAAAAAGTACATAAATGAACTGCACTATATTTATAATAACTCAAACCTACTGCTAATGAATATTGTCTACTTTGACCCATTATATATTGTTGTAAGCTTCATGATTTTAATGTGTCTATTAGAGAAGGGTTTCCACACCCTATTATCACGGTAAACTTTCTTTTCAAGTAGCTCAATTATAAGAACTCCGAAATTAAAGCTTATTGTGTTTCGAACAATTATATATTAGGTGACCTTTGGGAAATTTTACTAGGAACCACGTGAGTAAATGAGAATAAAACATATTAAAATAACTCGTGTTTTGGTCTATGAGGATAATCTTCGCTCTTAGAAGCGAGGATTAAATAACGTGGCTATGTCGCAATGGATGTAAGAAAATCTTGAGGCGACGAGGTACTGAATCTAAATTTCTAATCCTGATCTAAATACTGATATAAGAGTCGTTACGATTGAAGTTTAGCTGTTTGAGACTTCTATGTTTATTTTGAGGTTGAATGTAACAGCCCAAGTCCACCGCTAGCCGGTATGTCCTCTTTGAGCTTCCCCTCTCAAGCTTCCTCTCAAGGCTTTAAAACATGTTTTCTAGTGTGAAAACATTTCCAACTCACGAACACTCTGAATAATTGAATTCGAATATTGACTCGGGTCTAAAAAAATATCATAATCGGACTTGACCAACTCACGAACACTCAAACTCCGACCTAATGGCGTGGTTTATTAAAAGAGGTTGAAATGATTTTATAAAATGAAAATAAGGGGAAACAAAAAGGGATGAAATTCAAAAATATCATGATTGCGTGGAAAATGGCATGTGTAAATTAGCTGTCACAGATGGAGACATGACATTACGGTCTCCTAAAATTGTGGACTCAATATATATATATATATATATATATATATATATATATATATATATATATATATATATTATAGTTAACCAGCTGAATCAATAATATAAAAACATAAAATAAAAAAATCATATGTTTATTTATTTATTTAGAAATTGTAACGAGATTATAAAAAATAAAAAAAAAATAAAAAATAAAAAAAAGTCAGAAACGACACTCGCCGAAAATGTGAGATTTTCGACGAGCGCCGTGGATCTTGCAATGAAACGTTCTTCCACACGCCTTTATAACTCCTCTTAAGCCGTCCCACCACAACAAACCTGCAAGAGAGAAAAGCTGTTTTGATATAGACATTTACGTTTTTGACCATCTCGAAGCTGAATTTGATCTTATCAAAAGGATTTAAGGTTAGTATAACATCCCGTTTCTCAATTCTAGTTAAATTAAGTTGGGAAATTAGAATTACTAAAGTAATTAAACGATTGAGGAAATTAGAATTACTAAGTTAATTAGATGAATGTTCTAATAGGACGAAGCACCTTGACAATAGTAGAAATGAACTTCAAAGCACGAAATCAAGCCTATTCGAGTATTAAATAGAATATTGACTAAGACCGTTCAAGTAAGTGACTTTCCTATCGACTCGATCAGAAAACTTGTTTTATGTATGATGACATGTGCCTAGTGGCCCTTGCACGTGTCATGTATGTTTATATGATATTATGACGTGTTATGATGATACTATGATGTGATTCGATATGATATTATGATGTGTTATGATGATGGTGCGAGTTGATATTACATTATGATGTATTATGATGATGTTATGATGTTGTGATGATGTGATGTACTATGATGCTATGATACGATAAGATGCTGATGCATTATGACATGATGTCATAAGATGTATGATAATGATATGACATAATATGATGATACCTCATATTACGTTGATATGCATGTAAGAGATATCATGTTGCATTATGATGAATTTTTTTCTAATACACAACCCCTAAATGATGTTATAATGATGAATGTATGAAGGCTTATGTATGCATGTTACCTCGAGTAGCATGTGAAGGATGCTTGAGGTTTTGTTACATGAATGATTTAAGATGAAAATTAGAGAAACCTCATGCATATTGTGTGTTCATTTACATCGTTACTTCCCATTTTTTGATGATAAGTACAGACACGTACACTATGATGATGATAATCATCATCATGTCTTGCATGATATTCGAGGGTTTTCTGTACCTCTGGAAGTCTGGCTACAGCCAACTAACTTGACTATGGTGGGACCAGAGAGTTTGCGAGCCGCCTAGTGGGTCCACGCTCACACGTGTGGGTCGTGTGTATAGGAAAGTACTACACATCTAATTTGTCCGGAATAGAGATCACTTCTATGATGGTTTTAAATGGTAGGTCCCTAATCATGATTGCATGTTTTTGCAGACCCCAATAGTGGAGTTACTTACTGACTATTTCGTAAAATACTCAAATCATATGTTACTTTTATATTTTAGGTAAAGGTAAGGCATCCTGTACGGTTGACGACGACATCACAAATAAAGACCATGACACATGCATAGGATAGTTGCATTTAATTTCGCAGATCTTAGGTTAATATAGGTGATTGTTATTTTTATAATTTACTTGGGTTTATTTTAACATTTCATTTTTTACTGTTTCTAAGACCCTTTTCTTAAACATGTAAGTCCATGACATTGTTTTATGAAGTCGAAGTTACGTCGTGCATATGATAGTGACTTTAGCTTAATTTAAAACTAGGGTTGTTATTGTTAGTATCAGAGCTCTAGGTTATAGATTCTGTAGACTAACCTACGAGATAGGCTTGACATATTCCATGACCCCATCGCTGATTCCCGTCACCATCATATATGCCTTACGAAAGATAATAAATGATGTTTTTCTATGTTATGTTTTACTTTGCATGGAATGTGAATGTTAAGTGGTGTTTCTACTTCACCTAAAGTTAATATTGTATACATATCATAGACATTTTAAGTCGAAATATTTCATTCAAAACTTCACCCTATACTAATCTATATGCTACTAAATGGAAATGCAAAATAACCTATACTAACCTATAGTCTACTAAATTTAAATTGTAAATTTACCATATACATTAACCACTGTCTCCTAGGTTGTGATGTCACTGTCAGTCGTACAGAGAAGCCGTGCCTTTACATGACTTGAGTATTTTAAGAAATACTCAGTGAGTGACCCCCTATCGGAGTTGGATTCAAGCACATACAATCATGAATGGGACCTATCATACCAGTCTATGTTCCTATGGCGACTATTCTAAGCGGGTAATTGGATGTATATTTACTATTCTACACACGGCCACACGTGCGAGTATGAACCCACCAGTCGGTTCGCGCACCTTCTGAGCCATTTTCTCGTCAGGCGAGCATTCTCTGACAGCTGTTGATGTTGGATATGCGTTAGAAATATAAACTATCGTAACATTATTATGGTAAATATAATGATCGTTTTCCTGCTTCGTAACGTATGCGTTCGTACCATTGTAAAAGGAAAAGGGGTATCCCCGATGCATGAATACATAATGATGCATGAGGTCCCAACATTTTTCATTTCATTATTAGGTATAAGAACCCCTCTAGCATTTTCCTTTATATCATATCATTTTATCATAACTTCCATGAGTATATCGCGGTTGTGCATTATGACAATTCATCATTTGCATGTCAATCATATCATATATTATTCACGTCGAACATATGTCATGGGAATCATTTCTTACATCAACATAACGTAATTATTTATGTGCGGAAATAAGCGCTTAAACTTCTTCAAAAAATATAAACTTCATCTTAAAACAACTTAGGTGTTCGGAAACANGATTCTAAATAATTAGAAAGACAAAATAAAAAAAGAAAAAATAATAAATAAAATAAATAAAGATTTAAATTAATAATATCCTATCCTAGCCTAAGTCTTAAGAAAATAAATGAACTACCCTATGCATGCGTCATGGTCTCGAGTTGCGATACCGTCATCAGTCGCACAGGGATGCCTTGCCTTTACCTAAAATAGAAGTGACACGTGACTTGAGCATTTTAACAAATACATAGTAAGCGACCTCACTATTGGGGTTAGATGCAAACACACACAATCATGAGTGGAACCTATCATATCAATCTATATTCCTTAGGCGACTATTCTAAATGGGCTAATTGGATTTGTATTTGTTAATCTACACACGATCTACACGTGCCAGTATGCACCTACTAGTCGATTCCACACCTCTTGGGTCCCTTTCTTGTTGGGCGAGCATTCTCTGGTAGCTGTTGGTGTCGGACACCTGTTAGGAATAGCGACCGTTGTATCAACATTATGAGAAACATAATGATCGTTTTCCTGCCTTGTAGCATACACGCTCGTATCATCATAATAAGGGGTATCCCCCAATGCATGAACACACAATGATGCATGAAGTCCCAACATTTTTCTTTTTTCATTATCATATATGACAACCCCGCTAGCATTTTTCTTCATATCATATTACTATCATAACTTTTCCATACCTAAAACCAGGGTTGTGCATTATGCCGAAAACATCTTATTACATGTCATTCATATCATACATCTTATCATGTCACATATGGTCATATCATAAGCATATCATGTCATACCATACACGTATCATATCATAAAGCATATCACAATATGTGTAGTATAGTCAAACGTATCCTATCATAATATATCATATCATTCATGTATCATATCTCAAATATATCGTCAAACACATCGTATCATAACACATATATCATATTATTCACATAACATATCATAACATTTACAT
This sequence comes from Cucurbita pepo subsp. pepo, assembly GCF_002806865.2. Classification (NCBI taxonomy): domain Eukaryota; kingdom Viridiplantae; phylum Streptophyta; class Magnoliopsida; order Cucurbitales; family Cucurbitaceae; genus Cucurbita; species Cucurbita pepo. The sequence goes on along the minus strand of NC_036655.1, from coordinate 531,177 downwards.
AACATATCATAGTCATATCATTTCAGACATGTCCAACATATGACATGTGCAGAACCATGGGGTACGTGTATCATACAACATCAACTTTTAACCGAATCAATAGTAAGACCAATTACTTGGTTGACCTTAGCCGGTGTTCTCCCTGAACTCGAGTACATTTGAATTCTGTCTCTTGAAGTTGCTCTAAGTATCATCGAAATTTTGTTTCCTATTAAAACGTTCATCTCATTTTTGTTAAAAACTCACATTTCGAGCCTAAATCATCTTGAACTTGGGAATAGAACATTATACCGACGTCAATTGCCTTAACTAAGGTCAAATTCAGCTCAAGAAGGATAAGAAATGTAGGGAATGCTATGAAATTATGCAACTTGAGCCGAATAACTCATTTTTGAGCCGTTAGAATCATCGAATCGCCGCTGAAGCCGAGTCAAAGGACCCACGTAAGCCAAAAGAGTCTGCATCTACATGCGCAACACGTGTTGCCATGGGAAGATGACGCATCGCGGGTTGCTTCTCGGGTTGAGGCGCAGACTTCAGGTCTCTCTTATGGGTTGCGAGTCATAGACGTCTAGGTTATGGGTTTGGGCAGTGTCTTATCTTCTCGACCGTGTCTAAATCGTGATTGCAGCAACACACTTGAGCATTGTCTGTGTTTCGTGTGCCGTCAGCATATTTGGGCCGTGTGCGCAGATTGGTTTTATGCCCGTGGGTTTGGGTTCGACTCGAATTGATAGTCTTCCTCGCCAGTTCCGAGCTACAGTTAAACCCTACAGACTTACCCTAATCATGATTGCATGTGTTTGCCGTCCCTGACCACAATAGTGGAGTCAATTACTGATTATTTCTTAACATACTCAAGTCATGTGCTACTTTTATATTTTAGGTAAAGTCAAGACACTCCTATACAATTGACAACGATATGACAATTAAAGATCATGAACTTGCGTAGGTTTAGTTGCATTTAATTTCGTAGATCTTAGGTTAGTATAGGATATTGTTATTTTTATAATTTACTTATGTTTATTTTAATATTTCATCGGTACTATTTTTAAACCCTTTTCTTAAATATGTAAGTCCATGATCATGTTCTACCAAATCGTTTGAAATGAATATTTCCGCATAAGAAGTTACGCCATGCATATGGTAACAACTTTAGGTTAATAGAAAACATGGGTCGTTAAATTTTAAATTGTGCAAAATTTTATCGTATTTTATTTTTATTTTATCCGTCATGGTTTCAATTATTTTCGTCACAATCCGAGATTTGAAGCTTCGAATATCGAGTTGTGTCGTTAACTTCTAAATTTAGACTCAAATAGGAAGATGTAGAGAATTGTGAATCATGAATTGAAACAAATCAAATAGATTTTGGATTCCTTTTGTCCCATGTGGTGGTTACTTTATGGGTCCTATTCTTTGCAAAAGAAGAAAGATACCCATAAAAGTGATATCAATGCATGTGCTCTTTATTTTATGCCACAACTCATAGATATTTTCCTTAGTTAACATTTTTAAATTTTTAAATTTCAAATCTAATGTTTCTTTAATTCCGCTCTAAACGACGTCTATTTAATAGATTTACAGAGACTCGCTCGTTACTGGGTGGGGAATTTCCATTTAAATGATGCCCTGAGATAGTGAGGTGAGATTTTTTTCTTAGCTAAATGGAGCCCGGGATAACAATTTATATTCGCTGTCCTCGTCCCCGTCTCTAGCCTCGACCATGACAAATCTCCGACCCACCCCACTCAAATAAATATAAATACTTTTTCAAGGTTATATATATATATATATATATATATATATATATAAAAAGAATACCGTGTTATAATTTAAACCAGTAAAAATTATATTATATTTTTGTTTATGAAATATTATTGAAGAATTGCAAGGGATGAAGATTGATATCCCTTCTCTGTGCACGGGGTGGAGATTGATACCCCTTCCCTGTGCACGGGGATGAAGATTGACACCTTTACCCTTGTCGGAGAATATATTAGTTATAGAATATATCTTAGATATTAGTAATCAATTAATATTTTTACTTTATTAATAGTATATTTTATTTTATTATCAAGATTTAGCTAGTTTATATTTTTCGGGTAGATATTAGTTGATATCTTGTATCGTATTGATTGAATCTTCGATCCCAATTCTATTTCTCAGTCTTCAACTCAGTATCTTCGAGTAATAATATTTTCAGATCTATTCACACTTTTGAGGGGTAGATATTGTGTCATCCCCGTCCCGACTAAAATTAAGATTTTGAATAATAAAAGACAACATCGAAAGGGAATAAAAAACTTTTAAAGGTTTACGAAGAAGATCGAGAAGAAGAAAAAAGGGACCAAAATTGGAAAAATTCCATTTCTACCCCTAAGAGTTAGATGTCCTCATCCATGTTATTGATGTTGTCATATTATGCGAAGACATGCACCAAAAAATGTGGTCATCTTCACGATATTACTTGGATTCTTCTTTGAGCATCCAAACAAACTATAAATATTTACTCAATTTTCTCTACACATTCAAACTTCAATAATCAATAATGTCTTCGATCTCTTACCTCGAGATTGTATTGCACATGTTCTCTTGTTCGCTCTTGCTCGGGAAGCATGTCAGTTGTCGATCGTGTTCAAGATGATACGGTTGATGGCGTATGGGAGAAATTTCTTCCATTTGATTGTGAAGAAATTTTATTGAGATTAGATTCTCGATAGTTTACCGTACTAAAAAGGAGCTATATTTGAAGTTATGTTGTCCTCAAGGGTAAAAAGGTACATTTTCATATTTATATAACGATATTGATATTAAATTAGTTGGGTTTTATTAATTAACGTTTATATATATTTTTTTTTTCAAAAGCTCGAGCTACTACAGGTGGAATTAGAGATATCCAGGAGGTAAGCAGGGAAAAAAAAAGTCTTACTCGTATTTATGTTTATATATAAAAAAGTGAGACGAGGTGAATAGAGACGCTGAGCCTCGAAGGGTGTGGATGTTAAGAATCATGGATCTCCACAATGGTATGATATTGTCCACTTCGAACATAAGCTCTCGTGACTTTACTTTGAGCTTCCCCGGAAGGCCTTATACCAATATAAATGTTTTTTTACTTATAAACCCATCATCATTCCCTAAATTAGCTAATGTGGGACTCCATCCCAACAATCCTCCCCTCGAATAAAGCACACTATAGAGGCTCCCTTGAGGCCTATGGAGCCCTCGAAAAGTCTCCCCTTAATCGAAACTCGACTTCTTCTTTAGAGTCCTTGAACAAAGTACACCATTTGTTCGACACTTGAGTCACTTTTGCACATTCAAGGTTCACTACTTCTTTGTTCAAAATTTGAGGATTCTATTGACATGACTCTGATATCATGTTAAACATCATGAATCTCCACGATGGTATGATATTGTCTACTTTGAGCATAAACTTTCATGACTTTGCTTTGGACTTCCCTAAAAGGTCTCGTACCAATTGAGATGTATTCCTTACTTATAAACCCACAATCATTCCCTAAATTAGCCCAGACTCTCTCCCAACAACCAACAATAGTAGATTGTGAGATCTCACATCGATTGGAAAGAGGAACGAGTGTCAACGAGAACTCTGTGCCTCGAAAGAGGGGTGCATTGTGAGATCCCACATCGATTGGAGAGGGGAACAAAACATTCATAATAAGAGCGTGGAAACCTCTCCTAGCAGATGTGTTTTAAAAATCTTGAAGGGAAGCCCGAACATGAAAGACCACATAGGACAATATTGGCTAGTAGTGAGCTTGAACTATTATGAAAAATATATTTAAATAGAAACTAGGGAACGGGTTAGGGTCGACTCCTTGTCCGAATCCTTCATATTATCTAAAATAAACTTTGAACCCATAAAAAGAGATCGAAAAAGTGTAGGTAGCATTGTCAATGGGTCACTTTTGTATGAACAGGCGGTGGATCAAATATGAATTTTAATAGGAAAAGTTCATATTTGTTCCATTGCTTGTTGATGCATTACTTGCCTTTGAAATGCTTCTACAAATGGAAGGGTCCATATTCGAATACATGTCACACTATACTATTGTATAGTCTATCAATGATCGTCTTCTACCATCAATATCATTTTAATAGTGACTTTTAGATTTTTATTACCGACATATAAAATTATATCTTAATTACTGATAGACAATTTCTATGTCGTGATCATATGATTCAAGAATCCATTCAACTCGAAAATAGGGTTACAACTTGATCTTACTTTTAAGATTTATTATAAAGATTAAGAATATTTGACGTTTATAACTGATGTTAGTAATGTATTGTGACTTGTGAATGTTTGATATTATAGATGAGAACGAATTTGAATGAAGTGAATATTCAAAATATGTGAAGCCTCGGCATAAATGAAACGATTTTGAAGGACAAAAACAAGCAAATTTGAAGCTAGATAGAACTTTGGCTAAGACCAACTAAGTAAGTGCCTTACAATCGGCTCGGTCGAAAGACTTGCCTTATGTATGACGACACGTACCCAATTATTCTTACATGTGTCATTTATGCTTTATATTATGTGATGATGTAATGATGTTGTATGATGATGTGATGATATTATATGATGATGTGATGATGTTATATTCATGTGATGTTGTTATACAATGATGTGATGATGTATATGATGATATGAGATGATGACATGACAATGACATGATGATGATGTAAGATGCATGATGATGAAATGACTTAATATGATGATGTTCCATATTAAGATGATGTACATGTATTAAATGTCATGATGCATTATGACGACGAGTTTTTCTAAGACACAACTCTAATTGATATTAATGATGATGAACGTATGAAAACCAATGCATGCATGCTGCCTGGGGTAATATGTGAATGATGTATAGGGTTGTGTCATAAGAACGATTTAAAGATGAAAACTATAGGTACCTTATGCATGTTGTGTATTCATATACATCAGGTTACTTCTCCATTTATGATGATGAATACGGACGCGTACACTATGATGATTATGATGATGATGATCATGTCTTGCATGATACTCGAGGATTTTCTAACCTCCGAACGTTTGACTACGGACAAATAACTCGACTATTATGGGTTCAAATGGGTGTGAACCACCTGGGGACTCGCTCACACGTGTGGGTCGTGTATAGGGAAGTACTATACATCCAATTTTGTCAGGATTGAAGGGCACCCCTATGATGATTTTAACGATAGGACCCTAAGCATGAATTGCATGTGTTTGCATTCCCTGACCCCAATAGTGGGGTCACTTATGGAGTTTCTTAAAATCTCAAGGCGTGTGCTACTTCTATTTTTTAGGTAAAGACAAGACACCCTTATACAGCTGACAACGACATAACAAGTAAAGACCATGACACATGCATATGATAGTTGTATTTAAATTCTAAGACCATAGGTTAGTATAGGACATTTTTCAAATTTTAAAATTTAATTGTTTTGTTTAATATTTCATATGTCCGTTCAAAGATGTGTAACATGTAAGTCTATGACAATGTTTAACAACGATGTTTTTTAAAAGTTTATTTCTGCATCAGAGATGATGTTATGAAGATGGTAACGACTCTAGGTTAGTTAAAAATCTAGGGTTTATACATTAAGTATCTCAAATTTAAAATTAAAGTTAAATCTCATTTATTTACCATTTTCCTACTTATTAATGGAGTATATATGAGTAATAGACCAAACACGTATACCCGTTTATATATATTTTTCATTATAGTCTAGTTCATATTGTTGAAAGAACCTTGAAGCTACTATTCGACCCTTATATTTTTTCGATTGATCCATTCCAGAGACATTAGTTTAGAAACTAACTTGCAAAAGATAGAATTTAATATCTCTTGGTCTCGACACTAGTTTCCAAGTTTGATTTTGGTCCAAGGCTATAATTCTTCCTCCATTGCTGGCTGNAGTTTCTTCGTACGTCTCTGGCTCTTTAACTTCTTCTTCTATAATAGATGTGTAGACATACTTTGGATTTGACTTTTGAATTCTTTATGACCATCTGAGTTGTTGAGGTGTCCTTTGCTTTTCACTGAGTTTACTTGATTGAGTCTCAACAACATTAATGTCACTTGGATCTTCAGGCACATCAACACTTAACCAAATGTGTACAGTTTGCTCCCCCGTCTTCTGTGGTAGAATTTCTTCAATGTTGTCAAAATCTGGTTATACTTCGTTCTCTTAGGACCATCATGCTTTCATTGCGTCACTCTGATTGTCGGTCATGTGATTTGAGCATCCTGAATCAATGATCGAGTCATATTCCTAATCGATATGCTCTCTCATCATCGCCATGAGCGCTAACTCATCTTCTTATATGACACATAGTAACTCTACATCCCATTCATCTTTCATCTCCATGTTGAAGGTTGCCACATTACTTTCATCTCCATGTGGTACTTCTTCCCGCAATTGTAGCAAATATTTTCAAATCTCTTCCCTTGAGAACTCTGGTTGTCATTCGTTTCAGCTCTGACAAAATGTGCAGTTTCTTGATGACTTCTCTCTTTGTCACCATTTTTGTATCCACGATTCGTGAGAGACTTTAACCCGTTATTCCTAAAATAACTAAACAATTTATTCATAAAATTAAAATAACTAAACAATTTATTCATAAAATATCTAACCATTTATTCCTAAAATAATTCAATCGTTTTTCAAATATCTGGTTATCCTTATTAATAAAGTACCTAAATCATTTTCCTAAAATACATAGACAACTGACTCATATAATTATTTTTTTGTCAGTATTAGGCTAAGTTGGGTTGGATTATGAACTCGATTCAGAGTTTCTTAGGTCACTAATCAAACCAAACCAAAATTTCGAGTTAGTTCAAAAGATAAAATAATTTTAAAAAGAACAACCTGAAAACCCAACCCAAACTCGAAAATAGAAGGTTAGGCTAAGTTGGGTTGGATTATGAACTCGATTCAGAGTTTCTTAGGTCACTAATCAAACCAAACCAAAATTTCGAGTTGGTTCAAAAGAGTTTTACAATCGAACCCAAAACAGAAACCTTTATAGGCAACAAAAAAAATATTAATGCACAAATTTGGTAAGGCTCTTTCTATTCAAGTAAATTATGACATTACCAATAGCTAAAGGTTTAAGGTTGAGTCTTTTCTTCCCGTTCACTCTCGTTCAAATTACCTCAAAAATAGACCTTAATCGTGGCTCTGTTAGGAATCACGGACCTCCACAATGGTATGATATTGTCCACTTTGAGTGTAAGCTCTCATGGCTTTGCTTTGGGCTTCCCCAAAAGGCCTCATACCAATGGAGTTAGTATTCCTCACTTATAAACCCATGATCATTCCCTAAATTAGCGGATGTGGGACTTCCATCATCCAACATATATATGTGTTTAGGTCCATTATATATATATATATATATATATATATATATATATATTATATACGTGTATATATATGTACATATATAATTCGGACACCCATAGCTCGGACATTGTGGCTTGTGGTTTGTCTTGTCCAACGCCCAAATGGGCCTTGGTCTTGTGATCCCATTTTGTTCATATTGGGCCCAAGACATTAATATTTGTTTTATTTTTATTTTCTTACTAAATTTCATTTAATGAAANTTTTTTTTTTTTTTTTTTTTTTTTTTTTTTTTTTTTTTTTTTTTTTTCTAAAAACTTCAAAAGCATTTTTAAACTTTTAAGTTCAGGTTTCGAGTTCCATAGACAAAATTTCGAGTTGAGAGAGAAATTTGAAGGAGGAATTATGTAAGTCGGGTGAGGAAGACCATATCTGTCACGACCCGATATTTTACTATGAGTCATGACTCAAAAGACAATGTGTATGCAAAGAAAAAATTGAGAAGGTGTAAAGGCGAAATCATTTATTCCTATAATTGAAAGTTTCAACACAAAGATTCAAACAAATGAAATTTCTAAAAAATAAAAATGTGAAAATCTAAATGCAAAAGAAAAGATTGGACTGACGCCCCGGAACATGCATTCATCTGTGACAATTCGCCCCTCCGATCACGTCCTACCTCGACCCAACGCCTCACGTACCTGAAAAAAAAAAAAAAAAAAGAGATAGCAGGAATGAGTATAAAATTATACCCAATAGGCCATCTACTTGTAGGCTCTCATCGCATCCTAAGCTTAACAGTCACTCACGAGTTTCTCATTGGCTCTAGGACTCTAGTTCTAATCTTTGACCCTCAGGAGTCTCCCCTTGAGGCTTCTATTGTTCTCCATCCTCTTGTTTGGTACCTCGGGGTTTCTTATGCTAAGTTGGACTGACCGGTATCTCTCTATACGAGGCGCTACCTCTATATGGCTAACTGAGAGTACATGGTATCTTGCGTAGGGGTGTGCTGAACACCTCCTAAGCCCATAATAGTCCCCCTGGGGGGCACGACCCAACCCATTCCCATACAGCTAATGGGCTATACTACGTGGGGACACATTTCCCATGCGAAACGGCTGAGATCAGTAAGAACTGATCGAGACCTCTGGTCCTCCCATGTAACTATAGACACCGTTCAGACAACTAGCAGCCTAAAAACATCCCTAAGGTACTACGTTTACGGTGGTGATCTGCTAAGCTCTTAGGGGAAGGATTGATTTATGCTCAGTGACTGGTCACTCTAATCCTCGATCCCTAGGCTCATTCTTAAGACGTTTACTAAACATCATAACGTTTCCTAAACATTATCAAGAGGGAGTAAGCATCAAGAATAAGATACATTATACAGTTTATGCAAAAATAGGCAATTATGCTCAACGGGGTGATAACGTTCATCAACACCTAGAACGCAGAGTTCACAATTTACCCATCCTTCTTTCAGCATGGATAAACAATTATACACTAAGCGGAAGCATAAAACATGTTTAACTTATCATGGAAGCATATATAACTGGTCATACAACATGTACTTTGCAACCTAAGCTCATAACATAGAAAAGTCGAATCACATAAGGAAACTAATCTAGCATGCATGTATACCAAGGCGATTCCTACATGTATCTCTTTCTAAGTTCCGTGTGATGACCTATCTGGTTGACGTGTGCCCTTATGCTAGCGTTTCTGTGTTTGTAAGGTGTCCAAAAATACTGATTATTCTTGATTAAGTCCTTATTCACATAAAAATAGAAATCGGGACAAACAGAAGGTAAACGGACGAAAAATGAGCCTCCCACGCACCCTCACACGCCGACCACGCACCCCCACGCGTGGGAAAAGATGCCAGTACCAGGCTGCACGTGTGACGGCCACGCGCGGATTGCTTCACGTAGTTGCGGGTCGGGTTGGTTTAGCCAGTAGTCCCATTCACTGCGGTTTGCCCTGGTTCCTGTTGGTGACACGCGTCATCATTTCGCTGGAGCTGCGTCGCTCGACGCGTCGTCGCCTGTCGAGCCGCACTCCGCTGCCCGCCGCCTTTTTTTCTTTTTCTTTTTTCTTTTCTTTTCTCTCTCTCCAGCAATCCGTAGCCCTTTTCTAATCCACCATTTTCTAATTTTCATATCTTTTGATCTGAAGCTCGAATCGATATGGTTCCTTCGACAAAATTCTATATCATGTTGAGGACTACGTCTTGGTATTTTTTTTTTTTCGTGATTTTAGCCTCAACATAGAACAAGATTTGAGCCATAAAAGTTCGCACGCCGTCTCGGACGATTCCTGAATTTCTGCCAAGTTTCTTCACAAAGTCGGCTTCCCTAGAAGAACGTATTCAAACATTAGGTCCCGATTCGTAAAGGTTAGTCTTAGATCTGAGAAACATTCAAGAACTCACCTCGATTCTGGACGAAGTCCCGACGACGGCTCCTCAATTCTCCCAAACCCTCTCCTAGTCTTCCCTTTCCACTTGGACCCCTATAGTAGGCGGAGTTGCAAAATGACACATTTGCCCTTACAATATCTGACGGATCTGGATCCGGATAGGTCACCCATCCGTAGCCCACTATCCAACCTAGCCCGAAAACCCAACCTCTCTATCCACAACCCAAAATCAAGACTCGCCCCACCTACAGGCGCTTCGACCCAACTGAGCGCACGACCTAGATTCTCAAACTAAGGCCCAGCTGCAATAGTGTCGACCCAACGAACCCGTGACCCGCGCGCCTGCAATACCTGACCTGACAACCCGTGCCTCTACCCGACTACGACTTGCACTCGCGTCACCTCTTTCTTGCGACACGTGTTGCACCTATGACCAGCGGCTCCTTCGGCCTATGCAGCTCAGTTGGCTCGGCTTGACTTCAGCAACTTCGACGGCTCAGAACGTGGCTTCGAGGCTTAGTAAAGGGATTTTTATTAAATTTCGGTTTTGTCCATCTCGAAGTTGAAATTGACCTTGTTTAAGGCAATTGAGGTCAATATAAGATCAAATTTCACAGTCTAAATTAAGTTTGAGCTAAGAAATTTGAGTCATTAACGAAACGAGATGAATGTTCTAATAAGAAACAACTACCAACGATACTTGAAGCAACTTCGAGGGACAAAATTCAAACGTACTTGAAATTAGAGAGAAACGTAGACTAAGACCAACCAAATAAGTGGTTTTACTATCGGTTCAGTTAGAACTTATATGCTGTATGATGACACGTGCCCTGTGGCTTTGCATGTGTCATATGCTTGTTATGTGTGAAAGGTTATGAAATGATATGTGAATGATATGATATATGTTATGATATGATATGCTTGATGACATGTTCATAATATGATATGTTGATGATATGATATATATTATGATGTAATAGCACTGACAATACGACGCATGTTGTGATATAATATATGACATTGCATAGTATGATATGATACGTTGGAAGACACGATATGTTTATGATATGACATATGTTTGACATGATGAAATATATGATATGCTTGACGTAAAATATGATGTTTTGACATAATGCACAACCCTGATATATGCATGGAAAGCTATGATAAAATGATATGATATAAAGGAAAATGAAAGGGGTTGTTGTACATGATAATGAAAGAAAATGTTGGGATCTCATGCATAATTGTGTGTTCAGACATCGGAGAATACCCATCTGTTTATGATGGTACGGACGCATACGCTACGAGGCAAGAAAACTATCATTATATTTATTATAATAGTGCGACGGTTGCTATTTCTAAAGGGTGTCTATCAACAATAGTTTCAGAGAACGCTAGACCGACCAAGAAAGGAATTGATATGAACCAAGAAACATCAATCATACACTATGCTTCAATGAAGATGTAAAGAAAATATTGTTGAAATCATCAAAAGATATTTCAATTCATGCCGCATCGAAGAAGAATGAAGTTTCATGTTATAAATTTTTGGTTAAAACTTTTTATTTACTTTAGGTTAGAATTACATAATGGTTAATTATGACCATTAAGTATGAATGTTACAGCTCTCGGAATGCCTTTAGTTTTATTTTGAGGCTATATAAAGCCATGTATGTTGTATTTGTAAGTACACTTGTAAAATGTAGTAAAAGAACCATTTGTGTTTTTCCTTAGCCAATGGCTAAGTTTATTTGCAATTCTATGTAGTTTAGGTTGCATGTAGAATCATTCAAGCTCGACATGATCAATCTTGCTTGTGGAGTGATTCGAATCTCAATCATTTATTCTTGCGTTGAGATATTTGATCAACAAGAAGCATTCAAGCTAGACATGATCGATTTTGCTTGTAGAGTGATTCGAATCTCAAACAATGTTCTTGCCTTGAGATATTCGATCAACAAGGTAATCCGAATCTTATTCCCCTTGTAGTGATTCCTTGTCTTATCAGGAACCCAGGAGGTATGCGAACTGATTGGTAGGTCCATACTCGCACGTATGAGCCGTGTGTCGAACATTAAATACACATCTAATTACCCGCTTAGGATAGCCGCCTAAGGAAATATAGACTAATATGATAGGTCCCACTCATGATTGTATGTGCTCGCATCTAACTCCAACAGTAAGGTCACTTAATGAGTATTTTCTAAAATACTCAAGTCATGTGTACTCTTATTTTCCAGGCAAGACTACCCTGTACGGTTGACGGTGGCATCGTAGCTCAGAAGACCATAACACATGCATAGAGTAGCTTGCAATTTAAATTTTGTAGACTATAAGTTGTGATAGGTTAGTATGCATTTAAATGCATAATATATAGGTTAGTTATAGGGTGTTTCTACTCTATTTTATTTCAATTTTTATTATTTTATTTAAAAACCTTCCCGAAAACATATAAGTACGTGATTATGTTTTTATGATAAAGTTTTGAATGACGTATTTCCACATAAAATAACTATAATATGTATATAGTAGCAACTTTTGATTAAGTAAAAATCTAGAGTCGTTACATACAATATATTAAGAACTTTTTTATATTCATGTGTTTGTGTACATTATATTTTTAATAATTTTTTATTTCATAAGTTCTCTTCTAATAATTAAAAAAATACCTCAATATTTCATACTATTTTTAAGCACATTATTTATAATTGAAATATTTACCTTATTTATAATATGAATAAACAAGCAAATGATTAGGATGTTACAATTCTCGAGTTTTTTAAAAGATTAATTATTTTAATAATCTGACAATCTAATCGGAACCCAACCCGAAAATATAGGGTTGTGATAATTTTCGAATTGGGTTGGGTTACCAATCCAACCAACCCGAGGTTGTGTTGGTCCAAAAAAATTTCCTCAAGCCAACTAGACTCCTCCACACCCGTAATAAATACTCCATGATTAATAAATCGTGCAAAAAGCGTCGGCTCAGCCCAACTTGCAGTGGCTCAAGACTCGCGGCCTGCATCCGCGCCCATTTTGCAACCCGAGAGCCGAGGCCCAATTCTGGCTCGACCCAAAACCCAAAACCAGCCTAGTAAACCAGCCTGCAAGCGCAACTCGTGAGGCTGACCCAACCCGCGCCTTGACCTGACGCCATCTACATGATGTGGCTCATCCTATTGCTACCATGTGTCACCGTGCGGCGCAACTCGGCTTGGACAGCACGACGATGATTTCAGCAGCTTCCTTAGTGTATTTGGCTCAAATTTCCAATTTTAGACCGGTTACCATCATTTCGACCCTCGAACCTATTTTCAGCCCGAATTAAAGTAATTGAGGCGGTTTTGTTGAGATATAATATTTGAATAATATATTATCATGGAATATATCTTAGATATTATATCTTAATATCTTTTTCTTTATGATTTGATTTGTACTGTATTTTATTTTATTCTCAATATTTAATTAGTTTATATTTTTCTTATGGGTAGGTATTAGTCAGTAGTTTGTATCCTATTTAAAGGTTATGAATATCAATGAGAATATACATGTTCGATTCTAATTCTATTTCTATTTCTCATTTTTAACATTCTTAACATGATACTAGAGCACTGATCTTGGTATTCTTAAATATCAAAATTTCCTCTTGAGTTAGGGTTTGACATTAGAGCCAAAGTCAAACCCTAACTCAATCAGTGAAACCTTTACAGCCGCCGATCATCCATCGTGATAAGTTTCATCGTGATAAGTTCAATCGAGTATCACAACAACCACAACTTCCTGCTTTCAATGGCTTCCAAACCATAGCCATTGCTTCCGAATCTCAATCATTCTACTAAAACTCTACTAGGCCGAAAACTGTGGTCGACAAACTAATCTCGATCATCCAATATCAAGAATACGTAAATTTCTCACCAAGCTCAAAGGTGGCATATTCAAGATGTTCGTAAATTTCTTTTACAACCTCTCAAGTGATCCAGAACACCGATTTTGGTGTCATTATCCAACTTCAAGACTTTAGACGTCTATTTAACACATCCTTATTATATTCATCACTCTGATCAACCAATTCTAGAGTGAATCATTTATGCATAAATCAAGAAACAGCTCTTCAAGTTCTGAGATACATAAATGCTGTCTATTTCTGAGTTTGGCATCTTTTTGGGAAATTCAATAATTTCTTGAGAGGTCTAAAAAACAAACCAATTTGTCCAGATCATCAGCAAATATTTGTTTAGAGTTAACTTGACGGGTTTTCACTACTGGGAAGACAAAAGTGTTATTGACCTACACTCGTAAAAACAATTTGGGTGTTATTGACCTACACTCGTAAAGACAAGTTGGATGTGATCAACATACACTCTCCAACTTGAGAGGGCGTTGAGATATAATATTTGAAGAATATATTATTCATCGAATATATCTTAGATATTATATCTTAATATTCTTTTTTTTATGATTTGGTTCGTACTATATTTTATTTTATTCTCAATATTTAATTAGTTTATATTTTCCTTATTTGGAGGTATTAATTGGTTTCGAGTATCCTAATTAAAGATTATGAATATGAATGAGAATACACACATTCGATTCCAATTCTATTTCTATTTCTCATTCTTAACACGTTTTAGAGTCGTATTTCACATTGTTAATTGAATTATTAATTAAAATGGAAAGGTGACGAACGGTGCGATAAAAAGCGAACCCCGACAACCTTTGGAGTAGCTGTCGAAGAATAGGAACTTAACATTTTAGCCGATCACGAGACGTTACCATCTAAATTTGAGTTAATTTGAAGTTAAATTTGATGTAAATTGGAATGAAGGACAAGGGAAGATGGTTATTATTTAAAGGGTTAGGTATGGAAGAAGATGGCCCTCAAGGAGGTTTCCCTACGTGCCATTTATTTCCACATTCACACCTCTAACTCTCTCTCTCGTGGAAGACCTTAACGATGGGGTTAAACTAATAATAATAATAATAACAACAAAACAAGTGGCATGAAGGTTCGTGGTTGGTTCTTGGCTACCCTATTCACTCTTATAAATTGAGCCTTTGGGAGGTTGTTCTATTTAAAATGGAGCCAATGAACAAAAAGAGGGAGTTTAATTGTCTCTTGCATCCTCATGATGATCAAGAACAAATGCAACCTTCCCCCAAAAGAATCAACTTCCTCTTTCTATCTTGGTTTTTCTTCTTCTTAATTTGCTCATTTCTTCTACTATGATCTTATAATCTACACCGTTTTGTGTTCTTGATCTTGATCTTGATTTGGGTTTCTCAGGTTTGTAGGTGAGATTTCGTCTCCGAACTCGTTGGCCCATTTTGAAACTTTTATTCGACCGGTGGTAATTTCAAACCCCTCTCTCTTGTGACCTTATAAACTTGAGGAAGTAGAATAAGTCACTAACTTTGTGACCGCCCAAGCTCACAACTAGCAAATATTGTCGTCTTTGGGCTCCTCAAGACTTTATAATGCCCAAGTTCACAGCTAGTAGATAAGCTCACGTCTAGCAGATATTGTCCTCTTTGGGCTTCTCAAGACTTTAAAACGTCCAAGCTCACGACTAGCAGATATTGTCCTCTTTGGGCTCCTCAAGACTTTAAAAGTCGTCTGCTAGGGAAAGGTTTCACACCCTCTACTATTGTTCTCTTTGGGCTTTCCCTTTCGGGCTTCCCCTCAAGGCTTTAAAGCATCTACTACGGAAAGGTTTCACACCCTTTACCGTCCAAGCCCACGGTTAGTAGATATTGTGTCCTCTTTGGGCTGTGTCCTCTTTGGGCTCCTCAAGACTTTAAAACGCGTATGTTAGGGAAAAGTTTTACACCCTTTACCACCCAAGCCCCCCGCTAGCAGATATTGTCCTCTTTGAGCTTTCCCTTCCGGGCTTCTCCTCAAGACTTTAAAACCCTCAAGGCTTTAAAGCATCTACTACGGAAAGGTTTCACACCCTTTACCGTCCAAGCCCACCGTTAGTAGATATTGTGTCCTCTTTAGGCTGTGTCCTCTTTGGGCTCCTCAAGACTTTAAAACGCGTATGTTAGGGAAAAGTTTTACACCCTTTACCACCCAAGCCCCCCGCTAGCAGATATTGTCCTCTTTGAGCTTTCCCTTCCGGGCTTCTCCTCAAGACTTTAAAACCCTCAAGGCTTTAAAGCATCTACTACGGAAAGGTTTCACACCCTTTACCGTCCAAGCCCACCGTTAGTAGATATTGTGTCCTCTTTAGGCTGTGTCCTCTTTGGGCTCCTCAAGACTTTAAAACGCGTATGTTAGGGAAAAGTTTTACACCCTTTACCACCCAAGCCCCCCGCTAGCAGATATTGTCCTCTTTGAGCTTTCCCTTCCGGGCTTCTCCTCAAGACTTTAAACCCCTCAAGGCTTTAAAGCATCTACTACGGAAAGGTTTCACACCCTTTACCGTCCAAGCCCACCGTTAGTAGATATTGTGTCCTCTTTGGGCTGTGTCCTCTTTGGGCTCCTCAAGACTTTAAAACGCGTATGTTAGGGAAAAGTTTTACACCCTTTACCACCCAAGCCCCCCGCTAGCAGATATTGTCCTCTTTGAGCTTTCCCTTCCGGGCTTCTCCTCAAGACTTTAAAACACGTCTATTGTCCTCTTTGGGCTTTCCCTTTCGGGAGACCTCCTCAAGACTTTAAAACACGTCTATTGTCCTCTTTGGGCTTTCCCTTTCGGGAGACTTTAAAACACGTCTATTGTCCTCTTTGGGCTTTCCCTTTCGGGCTTCCCCTCAAGGCTTTAAAACGCGTCTATTGTCCTCTTTGGGCTTTCCCTTTCGGGCTTCCACTCAAGGATTTAAAATGCGTCTGCTAGGGAAAGGTTTCACACCCATATAAAGAGTATTTTGTTCTCCTCCCCAACCAATGTGGGATATCACAAACTTATTGAATAACTTTAGGAGAATTGTTAGTAGACTTGGTAGAATGAACTACCAGCAAAGGAGAATTGATAGTAGTTGCCAAACTGTGAACCTAGTTTTGTGATTCTGGACTAAGTTTATGCTTTAATCAGTCGTTAGTAATTCTTTAACTTGAGGAGAAAATTCAAGAAGCTAGTTAGTGTTTTCTCCACTAAAAATACTCGTGAGATGTATGTTTTTTTCCTAACAACCCCAACAGGGACGATTGAAAAGCTAAGTACTTAAGTTTTCTTTACTCCAAAGAATCTCTCCCCTCGAGGTGTTCCTTTGCCTCTTTCACTTATTTTGACATAATTTCGATTGAGGGTCACATACAACATCCTCATATCTGAATTATTTGAACTGAATGCATGGATGTCTATTCTAGGTACGTGAGGAGGTGGAGACAAAGGTGGTGGCTAATAACCCCCGACAAGCATGTTCTTTAAGGTTTGTCTCTACATGTTTTAAACTAAACCAATGAATTTCATCATTATGATTATTGAATTTCACGTGTAGAACTTCCCAACATGAAGCTGAATTCGTTGTCGGAGGTGGTGGGTCTAAAATGGTGAAGCTGAAGCTATGTTTCCTCAACAAGCTTCCCTCCACCATTTTCACCTCCAACAACATCGAATCCGACAACGGCGAGCGACTACAAATTGCACTAATGGATGTCACCGATGATTATAATCATAAGATTGTCGGGGCAGCACATCCTTTGTCGTCACTCTTGGTCGAGGTGGTCGTGCTCAATGGAGAATTTGATGGTGAAAGAACTCAATGGAGTGTTCAAGATTTTGAGAAAGGTATTGTCACTCCAAGACCTGGAGGAGGGCCTTACCTCAAAATTAATGATGAGAGGATTCGTTTGAAAAATGGACTTTTCTCGATCAACAACTCCTTTAATGTCAACTCTAAGAGGACGAGAACGGGAAGGTTTCGGTTGGGAGTAAAAGTCATTGATGATGAGATTTTGGGCAACAACAGCTACCCGAGAATTATAGAGGCTGTTTCTAACTCTTTTAGAGTCAGGGAGCGCAAAAGGCAAAGGTACTTATTACGTCACGAGTGACAAAAAAAAAAAATTCATCCCCATCCCTACCCTTATATATATATATATATATATATATATATTATATTATATGTAGGTGTATGTGCGTATGTATATACATATAATTCTTTAAAATTAATATTTTTTAAAATATATGTATAATTCAAGTCCTTCCCAAGCCCAAATTCCTCCAATTTTTCTTTGGTATGTCCCTTAATGTGTCGGATTTCAACGATCATTAGAACTTGTGAAAGAAACGACCATTAAGGGTGTCAAATTTATGGGAAAAAAAATTAAGCCCGGATCAAAATACGGCTACCTTTGACTTTTTGGGTCAAAGTTTGGCGATTAACTTGAGGCTATATCTAACGAGCATGTGTTACCAAGTGTAACAAAGAGATGAGATTAGGGTTGTGTCAAAAGAGATAGATAGAGTCACGAGGCCACCCCTAGTATGTGATGAGATAGAGATAGGTCCTACAACATATTTGCTTGTGATTGCATTTAGCATTGCCCCTATAACTAGGGTCACTTACTGAGTATTCTTCTAAGTATTCAAGTCGTATGCCACATCATTTTTCAGGTAAAGGCAAGGCGTACATGTACGAATGACGGCGGCATCGCGAGTAGAGATTGTGGCAAACTCATATTTAAAAAAAAAATAATGATGTATTTGTATTTTAAATTTTTCTAAATTCGAGTATGTTGTATTTAAACACGCAAGATCATGACTGTATTTTACAGAGATATAAGATATTTTAAATGTTTTCGACAGAGATGAGGTTTTATTATAAGAATTATATTCTGCATTTTAGAAAAGCATGAGACGTTAGTAACGATTTTAAATAAGTAGAGTACCTCATTCTCTCTCTCTCTCGTTGAAACCTTTGAGTACCTCTCTTCCTCTCGTGGATGAGCTTAACGATGGGGTTAAAAAAATAATAATAATAAAACAAGTGGCATGAAGGTTCGTGGCTCGTTCTTGGCATGATACTTGAAAAATGGCTAGAAATTCCGTACTTCCTTATTACTATTATAAATTGATCATTTTGGGCGTTCCCAGCTCTCACCAACCCGGTGAGGATTCTATTGACATGACTGAGTTAATGACATGACTTTGATACCATATTAAAAATTACGACTCTCCAGAATGGTATAATATTGTCGAGCATCAGCTCTCATGACTTTAATTTGGACTTCCCAAAATGCGTCATACCAATTGAGATAGTATTCCTCACTTACAAATCTACGATCTTCCACTAAATTAGCCAATGTGGGACTTCCTTCCAACAATCCTTACCATTGTGTTCATGATCTTGATTTGGGTTTATCACGTTTGGAGTTGATATTTCATCTACTAAATTATTGGCTCGTTTTGAAAATTTTCTTCACACGCTCGTATTTTCAAACTCCTCTCTCTTTCTATGAACGTAGCTTAAGTATTTGAACTGAATTCATCGATGTCGATCGTTATTAGGTACGCGAGGAGGTGGAGACAAAAGGTGGCGGCCATTACTACTCAACTTGAAGCTGACGATGTTGTCGGAGGTGGTGGGTCTGAAATGGTGAAGATGAAGCTATGTTTCCTCAACAAGCTTCTCTCCACCATTTTCATCACCAACCACATTGTATCCGACAACGGCGAGCCACTGCAAATTGCTCTTCCGCCCAACCGATCGCACGACATAGATTCTCAAACAGAGGCCCACATGCAGCAGCGTTGGCCCAACCAACTGTGACCCGCGTTCCTGCAATAACCGACATAACGACCCATGCCTCGACCCGACTGCGACCTGCACGTGTTGCACCTACGACTAGCGGCTCCTTCGGCTTATACATCTCAGTCCGCTCGGCTCGACTTTAGCATCTCCGACGGCTAAGATCGCGGCTTCTTGGCTCAGTAAAGGGATTATGATCAAATTCTACCGTTATGACTATCTCGAATCTAAAATTGATCTTGTTTTAAGCAACTGAGGTCAGTATAACATCCAATTTCATAGTCTAAATTAAGTTTGAGCTAAAAAATTTGAGTTATTAACGAAATAAGATGAATGTTCTAATAGGAAACAACTACCAACCATACTTGAAGCAACTTCGAAGGAAAAATTGGAACATACTTGAAATTAGGGAGAACACTGACTAAGGGCAATCAAATAAGTGGTCTTACTATCGGTTCAGTTAGAACTTATATGTTGTATGATGACTCGTGCCCCGTAGCTTTGCACGTGTTATATTCTTATTATGTTTGAAAGGTTATGAAATGATATGTTTACGACATGATATGTGAATGATATGATATGTTTGATGACATGTTCATAATATGATATGTTCATGATATGATATATGTTATGATGTAATAGGACTGAAAATACGACTGCAGATATGATATATGACATTCTACTTGCATAGTATGATATGATACGTTGGAAGACACGATATGTTTATGATATGACATATGTTTGACATGATAAAATATATGATATGCTTGACGTAAAATATGATGTTTCGACATAATGCACAATCCTGATATATGTATGATATAAAGGAAAGCGGAAGGGATTGTTGTACATGATAATGAAAGAAAATGTTGGGACCTCATGCATTATTATGTGTTCAGGCCCCTCTTCTTATGATAGTACGGACACGTACACTACAAGGCAAGAAAACGATCATTATATTTACTATAATGGTACGACGGTTGCTATTCCTAAAGGGTGTCTATCAACAATAGTTTTAGAGAATGCTAG
>NC_036655.1:490648-505648 GCF_002806865.2 Cucurbita pepo subsp. pepo | reverse complement strand
GTGTTCGTCTAACAAATTTGAAGTTAAATTTTATGTAAATTTGAAGGACAAGGGAAGATATTAAAGGGTTAGGTATTCATGAAGATAGCCCTTGAGAGGCTTCCCTTTGTGCCATTTATTTCCACATTCACACCTCTCATCCTCTCGCTCTCGTGGAAACCGCGTAGGTCCCTTGACATGAAGGTTCGTGGTTGGTTCTTGGCTACCCTATTACTCTTATAAATTGAGCCATGTGAGCGTTCTTCACTACCAATATCTCTCACCAACCTTCCAAATTTCCATTTAAAATGGAGCCAATGAACAAAAAGAGGGATTTTCATTGTCTCTTGCATTCTCACGATGATCAAGAACAACCCCTCAAAAGAATCAACTTCCTCACTCTATCTTGGTTTTTTTTTTTCTTAATTTCCTCATCTCTTCTACTTTGATTTCATAATCTAACACGGTTTTGTGTTCTTGATCTTGTTCTTGATCTTGATCTTGATCTGGGTTTCTCAGGATTGTAGCTGACTTTTCGTCTCCGAACACATTGGCTCGTTTTGAAACTTTTATTCGCCCGGTGGTACTTTCAAACCCCTCTCTCTTTTGGGCTTATAAATTTGGCTCAGTAGAATGAGTTACTAGCAATTATAAAAGAATTGGTAGTAATTGACAAATTCTAGATCTAGTTCTGTGGTTGTAGGCTAAATTTTATACTTTAATTAGTAAGATCTTTTGGTTCTTAACTTCAAGAGAAAATTCAAGAAGCTAGTTAGTGCTTTCTCGATCGATCAACGGTATGTTTTTTCATAACAACAAAGAGAATTGAAAAATCTCTCCCCTCAGTGTTCCTTTGCCTCTTCTACTTATTTTAACATAATTTCGATCGTGGATCACATTTAAGGACATATATGTGTTTTTGAACTGAATTTGTGGATGTGGATACTAGGTACGTGAGGAGGTGGAGACAAAGGTGGTGGCTAATAACCCCCGACAATCATGTTCTTTAAGGTTTGTCTCTACATGTTTTAAACTAAATCAATTNTTTTAAACTAAACCAATGAATTTCATCATTATGATTATTGAATTTCACGTGTAGAACTTCCCAACATGAAGCTGAATTCGTTGTCGGAGGTGGTGGGTCTAAAATGGTGAAGCTGAAGCTATGTTTCCTCAACAAGCTTCTCCCCACCATTTTCACCACCAACGACATCGAATCCGACAACGGCGAGCGACTACAAATTGCACTAATGGATGTCACCGATGATTATAATCATAAGATTGTCGGGGCAGCACATCCTTTGTCGTCGCTCTTGGTCGAGGTGGTCGTGCTCGATGGAGAATTTGATGGTGAACGAGCTCACTGGAGTGTTGAAGATTTCGAGAGAGGTATTGTCACTCCAAGACTTGGAGGACGGCCTTACCTCGATGGTAATGATAAGAGGATTCGTTTGAAAAATGGAGTTTTGTGGATCAACAATTTGTCCTTTATCATCAACTCTAAGAGGACCAGAACCGGAAGCTTTCGGTTGGGAGTAAAGGTCATTGATGATGAAATTTTGGGCAACAACAACTACTTGAGAATTAGAGAGGCTGTTTCTAACTCTTTTAAAGTCATGGAACATAGAAGCAAAGGTACTTATTACCCTACCCAAATCTCGTCCCTCTCCCACTCACTTTTTATATTATATATATATATATATTCTATGTGTAATAGTCCAAGTCTTTTTCCTTTCGAGCTTCCCTCGAGAGTAGTGAAAGGCTTCCACACCTTTATAAGATGGCCCAGCGTCTTCGCTGCCACTCGTTCATTTCTCCAATCGAACCCCTCTTTGGGACCCAGAGTTCTTACTGGCACACCGTCTCATGTCTACCCCCTTCGGGGAACAGCTTCCTCGCTGGCACATAATCCAATGTCTGGCTCTGATACCATTTGTAACGGCCTAGGTCTATTGCTAGTAGATATTGTTTCTTTCTCCAATCGATGTAGGACCGCCACCAAATCCACCCCTCTTTAGGGGCCAGGGTCCTTACTAGCACACTGCCTCGTGTCTACCTCCCTTCGAGGAATAGTCTTCTCACTGGCACACCACCTCGTGTCTACCCTCCTTTCGGGAATAGCCTCCTCGCTGGGACATAGTCCAATGTCTGGATCTGATGCCATTTGTAACGGCCCAGGTCTACTGCTAGCAGATATTGTCTTCGTGTCTACCCCCTTCGCGTTACAACCTCCTCGCTGGCACGTAGTCCGATGTTTGGCTCTGATATCATTTATAGTGGCCCAGGTCTACTACTAGCAGATATTGTCCTCGTCCTTTTTGGGCTTTTCCTTTTGAGCTTCTCCTCAATGTTTTAAAACGTGCCTGCTAGGGAAAAGTTTCCACATCCTTTATTCTTATAAAGGGCGTTTCCTTCTCCTCCTCAACCAATGGGGATATCACAATATGTATGTGTATGTGTGTATGTATATACATATAATTCTTTAAAATTAATCTCTCTTATAATATATATATGGAAAACATTTTTGATAGTCAACAAATTAAATGACAAATTTAGCCCGATGAAGATTGAAATAAGATATGAGGACTTCCTTGAGAAGCATAAGCTCTTGTGACTTTGTTTTGGGCTTCCCCAGAAGTCCTCTCCCAATGGAAATGTATTCATTTACTTATAAACTTACGATCATTCCCTAATTGGCTAGCCAACGTGGGACTCACTCCGAACCATCCTCAGCAAACATTATGGTCATTTTTTGCCGCCCAGCTTAGGTTACCACACGAAACATAAAAGTATAATAAAAGAAAAAGTTTTTCATTCACGTGCAGGGAACAATAAGCACCCTCCTTTAATGGGAGAAGACGAAGTATGGAGATTGAAAGGGATTAGCAAAACTGGTCAATATTACGAGCGCTTATCTTCCGAAGGTATTCGAACCGTGGAAAGCTTTGTGAAGGCTTATAAAAGGGATCCTCGTTATCTAAGAAAGGTAGCCAATAAGACACAAAAAAACACTATTTCATTCATAATCATCCTTCATTAGTTCAATATAATTGATTATTTTGTGTCATGCAGTTGTTAGGCGATAGAGTTCCCGACAAGACATGGAAGACAATAGAGTTCCAGGTGATAGAGTTCCACGCTGAAGCCATGAGAGGTGCAGAAGTTGCCGACCAAAACCAGACATTCTTGGACGAACTTGAAGATGATTGTAGTCAAATGTTGTCATGGAACAAGTAGGTACCCAAACCTAAGTGATGCTCATAAATATGAACCAACAAATATGTATGACCATAAAATGATTCTTTTTTTTTGTTTGTTTTAAGAATGTTCTTTTGGTTTGTTTTTTTATACTTATATCCGGACAATAATATTATAACGGCATAAGTTTACCACTAGCAGATATTATTTATTTTTTTTTTTTAGCTTTTCCTTTCGAGCTTTCCCTCAAAGTTTTTAAAACGCGTCTGCTACATAAAGATTTCCACAACTTTACAAAGGATGTTTCGTTCTCCTCCTAACCAATGGGGATCTTCACAGATATGATATTATCCCACTTTTGAATATAAAATCTCGAGTAACCTCTTAGGTTCCCTTACCCCAAATCTCCCTCTCACATTTTATTCTATATATCGTATCATTATTGAAATAAAATTCTAAATATTTAAAAATAATTTTTTTACACCTATTTTTTAAAATTATTAAAAAAATTAGCTTTTAATTTTTTTTTTAAACTCTTACATGTATACATATTTATAAGGGTGGGGAAACAACAAACCACCATTTATAAGGGTGTGGAAACCTTCCCCTAGCAAGCGCGTTTTAAAGCCTTGAGGGGAAGCTCGAACGTGAAAGCCCAAAGAGGACAGTATATACTAGCGGTGGATCTGGTCTGTTACAAATGGTATCAGAGCCAGACATTGGACGATGTGTCAGTCTTCTCGTTGTTCCCCCGAAGGGGGGTAGACACGAGACGGTGTGCCAGTAAGGACACTGGGCCCAAAGGGGGGTGGATTTGGGGCGGTCCCACATCGATTGGAGGAAGGAAAGAGTGCTAGCGAGGACGCTGGGCCCTGATGGTATATATATATATATATATATTACTTCAAAATTTTGTATTCCCAAATGTGAAGGGTGAGACTAGTCAAATTTAAGAGAATATTTGATTTAATAATTTCATCTTTTTCACGGTTTTGGAAATGTTGAATTTAATTATTGATTCGTCACACGTGCGATCGAAAAATTCGTATATGGTTGATTAAAATAAGACGCACCTAATTAGAATGGTTTTAGGTATCTTTAAAAAACTTACTATCCATGTGATACCCAGCCTTTGCAGTTAATTCCTTTGAAAATTTCTTGTTTCCATTTGACTTTAAAAAGAGTTGATTAATAGGTATTATGTAAAGTTTCGTGTCATTCGGAATTCATTTGAACTACGAAACATAATAAATGGTATAGTAGGGATATTTTCGTCATTTCTTACTATTATCGTGCTTTATACCCTAAACATGCTTTTATTACCTTAAAATCAGGTATAAAACTTTCTTAATAATATAAATAGGTGTCATGTAAAGTTTCGTGTGATTCGGAATTCATTTAAACTAAGAAACATAATAAATGGTATAGTAGGGATATTTTCGTCATTTCTTACTATTATCGTGCTTTATACCCTAAACATGCTTTTATTACCTTAAAATCAGGTATAAAACTTTCTTAATAATATAAATAGGTGTCATGTAAAGTTTCGTGTGATTCGGAATTCATTTAAACTAAGAAACATAATAAATGGTATGGTAGGGATATTTTCGTCATTTCTTACTATTATCGTGCTTTATGCCCTAAACATGCTTTTATTACCTTAAAATCAGGTATAAATCTTTCTTAATAATACAAATAGGTGTCAGTAAAGTTTTGTGGTATTAGGATTTCATTAATGCCTTAAACCATCGTAATAGTTATGGTAGGGGCATTTTTGTCAATTTTACCTTTAACGCTAATTTATGTCCTAAACATGCTTATAAGATATTGAAATCGAGCCAAAGCAATTCATAACCTTATAAATAGGTTCCAAGTAAAATTTCATGTCATTTGGAGCTTATTTAAACCATAAACATCATAGAAGGTATTAGAGGGGCATTTGCGTCATTTTTACTCGTATCCTTGGTTTATGCCCTAAACATGCTCGTGTAATCTTGAAATCGTGTATAAATCATAACTCGTGATATTAGGCAATAATTTACAATTCATGTACAACAAATGTCCTTTAGTGGGTCAATTTCATAAATTACTTAGTTTTCGGTCCTATTAAGTATTTATTGAGTAAAACGTCAAATTGAAGTCCTTTATTACTTGCTTAGATGCGCTCGGGGGCTCGATTCAAGTCCTTTCCGAGCTGAAATTCCTCCAATTTTTCTTGGGTATGTCCATTAATGTGTTAGATTTCAACCAACATTTGAATTTGTGAAAGGAACGACCATTAAGACTCGGTCAAAATAGGGCTACGTTTGACTTTTTGGTCAAAGTTTGACCATTGGGGCAACATCTTCATTGAAGTTGCTAGAAATTACGTTCTAGTTTTGCCTGATGTAGGCCAACAATCGACTTGATTTCTTCATCTAAACTTTATATCTTGTTTCCATGAAGACGTTGAGACAAATCTCATCAATTCTAACCCGTTGAGCTGAAATTTATAGCCGTTAGAAGTTTGGTTCACCGTATGTAACGACTCTATTTTTCTATTGAAATAGAGCCGCTACTACATGCATGACATGATCTTATTATACGAAAACATTCATTTAAAATAATTCATAAAACAATGTCATGAACTTANCATGCTCGTGTAATCTTGAAATCGTGTATAAATCATAACTCGTGATATTAGGCAATAATTTACAATTCATGTACAACAAATGTCCTTTAGTGGGTCAATTTCATAAATTACTTAGTTTTCGGTCCTATTAAGTATTTATTGAGTAAAACGTCAAATTGAAGTCCTTTATTACTTGCTTAGATGCGCTCGGGGGCTCGATTCAAGTCCTTTCCGAGCTGAAATTCCTCCAATTTTTCTTGGGTATGTCCATTAATGTGTTAGATTTCAACCAACATTTGAATTTGTGAAAGGAACGACCATTAAGACTCGGTCAAAATAGGGCTACGTTTGACTTTTTGGTCAAAGTTTGACCATTGGGGCAACATCTTCATTGAAGTTGCTAGAAATTACGTTCTAGTTTTGCCTGATGTAGGCCAACAATCGACTTGATTTCTTCATCTAAACTTTATATCTTGTTTCCATGAAGACGTTGAGACAAATCTCATCAATTCTAACCCGTTGAGCTGAAATTTATAGCCGTTAGAAGTTTGGTTCACCGTATGTAACGACTCTATTTTTCTATTGAAATAGAGCCGCTACTACATGCATGACATGATCTTATTATACGAAAACATTCATTTAAAATAATTCATAAAACAATGTCATGAACTTAAACGTTCACATGAAAAGCCTTAAAACAAAACAACGAAAAATAATCAATGTGAAATTAAATAAAACAAAGAAAAGATTAAAACGATGCTCTGATCTAACATAAGAGCATCAAAATAAATAAAATGTAACAATCCTAACACAAGTTCTATGGTCTTCAACACGACTCCGCTGTCATCCGTACATGGTTGTCTTGCATTTACCTGATATATAAGAATAACATAAGGTTTGAGTATTTTAAGAAATACCTAGTAAGTGACCCTACAATTGGGGTAGGGGAATGCAAACAAAAAGAACGATGAGACCTGTCATTTAAAATCATCTTCTCTTAGACGGCTTTCCAGTCTGGGCAAATTGGATGTATAGTACTTTTCTACAAACTACCAACACGTGTGAGCGTGGATCCACCAGGCAGGTTTGCACACTCCCTAGGCTTGCTAGTCGGGCTAACACTCTCTGAGCTATTGTCGAACACCCAAAGGGAATAGCTTCTGTCGTAGCATCATGATAAACATAATGGTCATTTCAGTCTCATAATGTACGCGTCTGTTCTTATACAATTATGGATGAGGTTCCCATATTTTCTATCGTAGTGTAAATAATCATGCAAGACAACTCTCATTTTTTTCATCATATATTATATTCTATAATATGCGCACCTAAACTCTTATAAAATCATTTCATTCATAATATAACTTTCAAATCATAGCATCCTTCGAGCCCAAAGCTGGTGTGTTGTGAAATTGATTGGGAATGAGTGTTATAAATGAAGTTAAGAAAGTGAAGCTTAGGGTTAAATTGTGTTCCATTTCCATGGAAAGTACGAGGAAACATCCTTCGACCCCAAAGCTTGTGTGTTGTGAAATTGGGACAAAAAGTTGAGAAATTGGAAACAAGTGGAGGGAGACGAGTTGGGTCTTCTTTTCCTAAACCTTAATTATAACTTTATAACTTTTGTTTTTAAACAATTTAGGTAACGTTCTATGCCCGATATTTTGATCCATAATTCGAATTCAGCACGTAATACCCCAAATGACATAGTCACGTTATTTACTTCTCGCTTCTAAAAGGTGAAGGTTGTTCTCACCCTACAAACTATACGAGCCAGCACCTAACCCCGGATGACATATTCACGTTGTTTACTTCTCGATTCTAAAAGGTGAAGACGGGTCTCACCCCACAAACTATACGAGCCTTTTCAACATATTTTGTTCTCGTCCTACAAAACACACTTAACTTTGAAGTTCTTATAATTGAGTCATTTACCATGTGCACGTTGTTGGGATAAGTAGTAACTTTCAATTCTTTTAAGTATTTTTTAGTCATTTTATCGTCTTGTTCTCTTTCGAATATGGTTTCGATTCATTCATATACCTTTTTCATGGGAAAGATTTTCACATCGTTATAAAGGATGTTTCGTTCTCATCCTAGCCAATGTGGGATCTTCACAAATATGATATTATTCACTTTTGAATATAAAATCTCGAGTAACCTCTTATGTTCCCTTACCCCTAATCTCTCGGACCTAACCAACCATCACGCCAAACTCCCCTCACATTCTCAGTTATGGTATTTCATCAATTTTACTCAACATTATGTCCGGTTGATGAAGCGGTTGGTGAAAGAAGAATTGTCGTAAAAAGAGATCGTCGCAAAATTGATTATAGAAAATAATTAGATTTTTATCTATGTTCCAAAACAAATGAGAATTCATCCTATTCTATGTATGATATTATTATTATTAAATAATTTTTTTACACCTATTTTTTAAAATTATTAAAACAAATTAGCTTATCTATATCTATATCTATATCTATATATATATATATAGATAAATGTCAAGGGTGGGATTAAAATATTGTTACAAAGTTAAATTTAAGAGAATATTTGATTTAATTATTTCATTTTTTTCAATGTTGATGAATTTAGTTATCTATTCGTCACACGTGCTGTCGAAAAATTCGTATATGGTTGATTAAAATAAGACGTTGTGAACAATTAATTTCCTCACCTAATTAGAATGATATTAGATATCTTTAATTTTTAAAGTTCAATTTATGATATCACTTTCTATCAATGTGATACCAAGCCTTTGCAATTAATTCCTTTGAAAATTTGTACTTGTTTCCATTTGACTTTAAAAAGAGTTGATTAATAGGTATTATGTAAAGTTTCATGTCATTCGGGATTTATTTAAACTTAGAAACATAATAAATGGTATAGTAGGGATATTTTCGTCATTTCTTACTATTATCGTGCTTTATGCCCTAAACATGCTTTTATTACCTTAAAATCATGCCTAAATCTTTCTTAGTAACATAAATAGGTGTCATGTACAGTTTCGTGTCATTCGGATTTCACTAATACCTGAAACCATCATAATAGTCATGGTAGGGGCATTTTTGTCAATTCTACTCTTAAGGCTAGCTTATGTCGTAAACATGCTTATAAGATATTGAAATCGTGCCTAAACAATTCATAACATTATAAATAGGTTCCAAGTAAAATTTCATGTCATTTGGAGCTTATTTAAACCATAAACATCATAGAAGGTATTAGAGGGGCATTTGCGTCATTTTTACTCGTATCATTAGTTTATGCCCTAAACAGGCTCGTGTAATCTTGAAATCCTGTATAAATCATAACTCGTGATATTAGGCAATAATTTACAATTCATGTACAACAGATGTCATTCAGTGGGTGAATTTCATAAATTACTTAGTTTTCTGTCCTATTAAGTATTTATTAGGTAAAACGTCAAATTGAAGTCCTTTATTACTTGCTTCGATGTGCTCGGGGGCTCGATTCAAGTCCTTCCCAAGCTGAAANGTCGCAAAATTGATTATAGAAAATAATTAGATTTTTATCTATGTTCCAAAACAAATGAGAATTCATCCTATTCTATGTATGATATTATTATTATTAAATAATTTTTTTACACCTATTTTTTAAAATTATTAAAACAAATTAGCTTATCTATATCTATATCTATATCTATATATATATATATAGATAAATGTCAAGGGTGGGATTAAAATATTGTTACAAAGTTAAATTTAAGAGAATATTTGATTTAATTATTTCATTTTTTTCAATGTTGATGAATTTAGTTATCTATTCGTCACACGTGCTGTCGAAAAATTCGTATATGGTTGATTAAAATAAGACGTTGTGAACAATTAATTTCCTCACCTAATTAGAATGATATTAGATATCTTTAATTTTTAAAGTTCAATTTATGATATCACTTTCTATCAATGTGATACCAAGCCTTTGCAATTAATTCCTTTGAAAATTTGTACTTGTTTCCATTTGACTTTAAAAAGAGTTGATTAATAGGTATTATGTAAAGTTTCATGTCATTCGGGATTTATTTAAACTTAGAAACATAATAAATGGTATAGTAGGGATATTTTCGTCATTTCTTACTATTATCGTGCTTTATGCCCTAAACATGCTTTTATTACCTTAAAATCATGCCTAAATCTTTCTTAGTAACATAAATAGGTGTCATGTACAGTTTCGTGTCATTCGGATTTCACTAATACCTGAAACCATCATAATAGTCATGGTAGGGGCATTTTTGTCAATTCTACTCTTAAGGCTAGCTTATGTCGTAAACATGCTTATAAGATATTGAAATCGTGCCTAAACAATTCATAACATTATAAATAGGTTCCAAGTAAAATTTCATGTCATTTGGAGCTTATTTAAACCATAAACATCATAGAAGGTATTAGAGGGGCATTTGCGTCATTTTTACTCGTATCATTAGTTTATGCCCTAAACAGGCTCGTGTAATCTTGAAATCCTGTATAAATCATAACTCGTGATATTAGGCAATAATTTACAATTCATGTACAACAGATGTCATTCAGTGGGTGAATTTCATAAATTACTTAGTTTTCTGTCCTATTAAGTATTTATTAGGTAAAACGTCAAATTGAAGTCCTTTATTACTTGCTTCGATGTGCTCGGGGGCTCGATTCAAGTCCTTCCCGAGCTGAAATTCCTCCAATTTTTCTTGGGTATGTCCATTAATGTGTTAGATTTCAACCAACATTTGAATTTGTGAAAGGAACGACCATTAAGACTCGGTCAAAATAGGGCTACGTTTGACTTTTTGGTCAAAGTTTGACCATTGGGGCAACATCTTCATTGAAGTTGCTAGAAATTACGTAGTTTTGCCTTTCTACAACTTGATGTAGGCCAACAATCGACTTGATTTCTTCATCTAAACTTTATATCTTGTTTCCATGAAGACGTTGAGACAAATCTCATCAATTCAACGTTGAGCTGAAATTTATAGCCGTTAGAAGTTTGGTTCACCATATGTAACGACTCTATTTTTCTATTGAAATAGAGCCGCTACTACATGCATGACATGACCTTATTATACGAAAACATTCATTTAAAATAATTCATAAAACAATGTCATGAACTTAAACGTTCACATAAAAAGCTTTAAAACAAAACAACGAAAAATAATCAATGTGAAATTAAATAAAACAAAGAAAAGATTAAAACGATGTCCTGATCTAACATAAGAGCATCAAAATAAATAAAATGTAACAATCCTAACACAAGTTCCATGGTCTTCAACACGACTCCGCTGTCATCCGTACATGGTTGTCTTGCCTTTACCTGATATATAAGTATAACATAAGGTTTGGGTATTTTAAGAAATACCTAGTAAGTGACCCTACAATTGGGGTAGGGGAATGCAAACACATAAAAAATGATGAGACCTATCATTTAAAATCATCTTCTCTTAGACGCCTTTCCAGTCCGGGCAAATTGGATGTATAATACTTTTCTACACACTACCAACATGTGTGAGCGTGGATCCACCAGGCAGGTTTGCACACCTCCTAGGCTTGCTGGTCGGGCTAACACTCTCTGGGCTATTGTCGAACACCCAAAGGGAATAGCTTCGGTCGTAGCATCATGGGAAACATAATGGTCATTTCAGTCTCATAATGTACACATCTGTTCTTATACAACTATGGATGAGGTTCCCATATTTTCTATCGTAGTGTAAATAATCATGCAAGACAACTCTCATTTTTTCATCATATATTACGTTCTATAATATGCGCACATAAACTCTTATAAAATCATTTTATTCATAACATAACTTTCAAATCATAGCATAGGGGTTGTGTTTCCTTATTTTAAAATATATCATAGTATGTCATATCATATCATGGTCTAACGTAACATATTATAGTACATCGTGACATCTCATAGGATAACGTAGCTTATCGTACGTAACATGAACTTTCATTTATATCATAATATTATTTGGCATATCATATAGCGATATCTAACATAACATCACATATCAAAGCATATCACACATACACGTGGAGGACCACTGGGCAAGGGTACCATACATAAAAGATAACAATACTCTAAATCGTGCAAAAACGATGTCATATACAAATCAAGCTTATTAACTCACACTCTATTCGAGTTTCTTGGGTCGGACTCAACCCAACGTGTGTACACCCGTAAGAAAATAGTTAGAACTATCGTTTATCGCCCTCCTTCAATTGAGTTTAAATTTTATGTAAATTGGAATATATGATAAGAAAAAGATAATTAGATATTAATAAAAGGGTTAGGTATGGAAGAATAAGATGACCCTTATTTCCACATTCACATCTCTCATTCTCTCTCTCTTCCTCTCGTGGCATGAAGGTTCGTGGTTCGTTCTTGGCTATGATAATTGGAAAATTCATTAGTTCCTTATTACTCTTATAAATTCATCCTTTTTGGGTGTTTTCTTCTTCACTCACCCCAGCTCGAAAACCCCACGAACCTTCTTCCAAAGAATTCCGTGGGGCTCCGTCCCAACAATCCTCAATTCATGAGGTCAATAGAGCCCTTGAAAAACTTCTCCTTAGAGGCTCGACTCCTTTCTCTAGAGACATCGACACTTGAGGATTCTATTGGCATGGCTAAGTTAAGGGCATGACTCTGATGTCATGTTAGAAATCGTGACTCTCCAAAATGGTATGATATTGTCCACTTTGAGCATAAGCTCTCATGACTTTAATTTGAACTTCTCCAAAAGGTCTCATACCAACGGCGATGAAAGTTCCACATCGGCTAATTTAGGGAATGATCGTGGGTTTATAATCAAGAAATATTATCTTCATTGGTGTGAAACCTTTTGGGAAGCCCAAAGCAAAGACACGAGAGCTTATTCTCAAAGTGAACAATATCATACCATTATAGAGAGTCAGTTAATCTAACAACCAATAGTAATAAAATTGTTGGGGCTGCATATCGTTTGTTGTCGCTCTTGGTTGAGGTGATCGTGCTTGATGGAGAATTTGATGGTGAACGAGCTCACTAGAGTGTTTGAAGATTTCGAGGAAAGTGTCTCAATTCGACCTGACCCAACCCAATCCACGAGAATATTGGATCAGCGTCTCTTCTATAGACCAAATCTTTAAATAATAATTAAATTGACAGAATACGATGTGTGATCATAAATATGTTATCATTAACCATCATTAACCGTTTTGATAAAAGTGATAGTTTTCACTTTCCAATGATTGGCCCAAGTTTTGGGGTTTTGTGTAAATATTTTAAAACCAAAGAGACAATTTTTAATAACTCATTCAAACATTATTCTTAACTTAGCTATTTAATGACAACCTAATGTGAATCTTATTCTTAGGGTAGTTGTGCACCGGTTACGTTACAAAAATCTTTTGGACTAACCAAAATTTTGAGACTGTCGGGTTGATGCAGCTCGAATAGAGTTCATAACCCAACTCAATCTAGCCCTCTATTTTTAAGNTTTTTTTTTTTTTTTTTTTTTTTTTTTTTAATTATTTTAAAAAATTCTACTTATCTACAATACATGTTACATTAATAATTAAAATATTAAACATTTACGAGTCACAACACATTATTAACATCGACTATAAACGTTAAATATTTTTTTTAAATAGGGTAGAACTCGATTGTAAACCCTATTTTTAGATGGGTCGGGTTTAGTCAATAAAAAAAATGTAAATAAGCAAACTAAACCAAAATTTCAATTTCCCAAAAACTCAAACCAACGGAACTGAACAAAAAAAATCTAACACAATCCAACCTTTATAATTTGGGTTGGATAGTCCATTAGTCCAATTATTGATTAATATAAACACCCTTATTTATTCCGACATTAGATGGGAAAAATGGGTGATAAAAATGTACAAAAAAAAGTTAAATAAAAAACATCTTACAACCCACTCCAATAACTTATAAACTCAACTAATCTTGTCAACTGGATTACAATCAACTTGATTACAGTTCAATTGGTTGATACATAGATAATCGATAAATTTTGTTTTAACCTTAACTCCTAAAGCACTCGTGACCTCTACATGGGTTCTATTTAATAACATCGTTTTCATTACTTTGGTTTAGGCACCAACTTGGTTCTTGTTGGTTGTATTGGTTGTATATGCTTATATCGTTACGATTATTTGAGATCAAAGCTTCACCGTGTGACAACAAAGATTGAAAATCTGCATACGAAAATGATATTTATACATATGATATGATAACGAATGATATGATAGCGAAGAAGAGATAGCAAAAAAAAATAGTTGCAATACCTTCTAACGTGAAATCATAGCCTTGATATCCATCAAAGCCTGTTTGGGGTAACCCATGGCTATCACTTATAATAATTTGTGGGTTGCCAACCTCATATATTTCAAGTCGAGTGTTAAAATATTGATATAATTACGTTTACGAAGAAAGAAACGAGATACCTTGTCCACGGTTATCCATGACTCTAAAAGGTTTCGATATAGCTTCTCCGATTCTCGGGTACTTGGCTAAAATATCATTATCAATGATCCTTACTCCCAATCGAAACGTTCTCGACCGCCTCCAGCTTGAGTTGTCGGTGAATCTCAAATGTTTGATGACCGCAACTCCGTTTTCCAGACGAACCCTAAGATCGTTACCAACAAGT
Source organism: Cucurbita pepo subsp. pepo (assembly GCF_002806865.2). Taxonomy (NCBI): domain Eukaryota; kingdom Viridiplantae; phylum Streptophyta; class Magnoliopsida; order Cucurbitales; family Cucurbitaceae; genus Cucurbita; species Cucurbita pepo. Next base: position 491,204 of record NC_036655.1, on the reverse strand, counting down.
AAAGGTCTTTTTCCCTCTCTTTCAATCAAAATGCCTTTCTTGAATTCGTCAACACTCCAATGAACTTCGTCGTCTCTTTGGGTAGAGCCAAATTCTCCATCAATGACGACAAACTCAATCAGGGTTGATAATAAAGGATCTGTTGGAGTGATGTCGTTGCAGTTGGTGGGATCAAATAGCGCAATTCGTAGTGGCTCACCGTTCTCGACTTCGATGTCGTTGTTGGTGAAAATAACGGAGGGAATCTTGTTCATGAAACGTAACTTCAGCTTCACTGTTCTAGATTCACCAACGTCTTCGTCTCCCGTTTGATCGTTAACAGTTAATGATCTGACAAATGTTAGGATGGTTGTGAACTAGGTAAGTGATTTTAACAATTTCAAAGTCGAGATTGTTAGACGAACACGACTCTCCACAATGGTATGATATTGTCCACTTTGAACCTAAGCACTCCAATGGAGTTAGTATTCCTCACTTATAAAACCATGATCATTCCCTAAATTAGCCGAAGTGGGACTTCCATCATCCAACACCTCCCCTCGAACAAAGTGCGCCT
>NC_036655.1:475885-488567 GCF_002806865.2 Cucurbita pepo subsp. pepo | reverse complement strand
AAAAAAAAAAAAAAAAAAAAAAAAAACTTCAGAACTTCAAAACCCGAATCAAAATCTTAAAAATCTAGAAGAAAAACGTCAAAAATTTCAAAACCCAGATCATGATTCTCAAAACCCAGAAGAAAAAAGTAAAAAAGTTGAAAACTTGAAGCCCAAATGAAGATCCTCAAAACCTCAGAAAAGGAAAAGAGTGGCTAAGACCTTTTGGGATAGTGTTGATGATCCCGAACATGAAATGGAAAGCCCCTCTTTTCCATAATCAGAGAATTAGAATTATGGAAGTGTCAAACAAACAAACAAGTTTGGTGGTGAGAAGTTGATTGGAAATGAGACATTTAAATGAAGTTATGGAAGTGAAATTTAAGGTTAAATTTTGTTCCATTTTCAAGGAAGATACGAGGAAACATCCTTCGACCCCAAAGCGTGTGCGCTATGAGATTGGGACAAAGAGTTGAGAAGTTGTAAAGAAGTGGAGGGAGAGACGACTTGGGTCTCCTTTTGCTTTCCCTAACCCTTCCAATTCAATACTAACCCTTAACTAAACCTTAATCATAGTTCTAACCCGAGATTTTGTTGAGANAAACCTTAATCATAGTTCTAACCCGAGATTTTGTTGAGAATTATTGGGAGTGAGTCCCACATTGGCTAATTTAGGGAATGATCATGGGTTTACAAGTGAGGAATACTATCTCCATTGTTGTGAGGCCTTTTGGGAAGCTCAAAGCAAAGCTATGAGAGCTTATACTCAAAGTGGACAATATCATACCATTGTGGAGAGTCGTGATTCTTAACATGGTATCAGAATGAATCCTCAAATATTTAACAAAGAATTGTGAGCCTCGAAGGTGTAGTCAAAAGTGACTAAAGTGTCGAACAAAGGGTGTAATTTGTTTGAGGGCTCTAGAGAAAGGAGTCGAGTCTTGATTAAGGGGAGGTCTCCATAAGCGAATTAAGAGCCTCGAAGGTGTAGTCAAAAGTGACTAAAGTGTCGAACAAATTGTGTACTTTGTTTGAGAGCTCCAAAGAAAGGAGTCGAGCCTTGATTAAGGGGAGGTCTCCATAAGCGAATTAAGAGCCTCGAAGGTGTAGTCAAAAGTGACTAAAGTGTCGAACAAATTGTGTACTTTGTTTGAGAGCTCCAAAGAAAGGAGTCGAGCCTTGATTAAGGGGAGGTCTCCATAAGCGAATTAAGAGCCTCGAAGGTGTAGTCAAAAGTGACTAAAGTGTCGAACAAATTGTGTACTTTGTTTGAGAGCTCCAAAGAAAGGAGTCGAGCCTTGATTAAGGGGAGGTCTCCATAAGCGAATTGTGAGCCTCGAGGGTGTAGTAAAAAGTGACTAAAGTGTCGAACAAAGGGTGTACTTTGTTTGAGGGCTCCAGAGAAAGGAGTCGAGTCTCGATTAAGGGGAGGTCTTCATAAGCGAATTGTGAGCCTCGAAGGTGTAGTCAAAAGTGACTAAAGTTTCGAACAAAGGGTGTAATTTGTTTGAGGGCTCCAGAGAAAGGAGTCGAGCCTCGATTAAGAGGAGGTCTCCATAAGTCTGTGGAGGCTTATAGGGTACTTTGTTCGAGGGGAGGATTATTGAGAATTATTGGGAGTGATAACAAAGAATTGTGAGCCTCAAAGGTGTAGTCAAAAGTGGAATACTATCTCTATTGGTGTGAGGCCTTTTGGGAAGCCCAAAGCAAAGTGGACAATATTATACCATTATGGAGAGTCGTTATTCCTAACAGATTTGAATTAGGATTCAGAATTCGGATTCAACATCTAATAGCCCTGGTGACATAGTCACGTTGTTTACTTCGAGCAAAACACACTTAACTTTAAAGTTCTTATAATTGAGTCATCCACTAAGAAGGTGCACCTTTTTGAGATAAGTAGAGCAAAACACACTTAATTTTAAAGTTCTTATAATTGAGTCACCCACTAAGAAGGTGCACCTTTTTCGGATAAGTAGTAACTTAAGTAGTAACTTATAATTGAATCTTAAGTTAAGAGTGAATTAATGGGGATATAAAAGAAAAATATTAAGAACCATGAGTTAAGGGCCTGAACCAAGTGTTTTTCTCTAGAATCAAATATCGTTAAAATAATCTTTTAAAAGAACTTCGCTGCCCTTGAAATATTAAACCAAAGCACAATATGACATGCTACAGTTATATATGAAATTTAATGATCATTTTGAGACGGGTAAGTGGCTAAACTAAGAAATGCAAAATGACTGAAATGCTCGTATGACCGTTACCTTCGATTTAATACCTAAATAACCTCTAAATATCATAAAGATTTATAATAACACTTATTTCATGATGAATAAGGTTTATCTAAAATTTCAAACTCATTGAAACACGTTTAAGGTCTAAACCAAGATTTAAGGGTAAAATGACCATAATGCCCCTAGGGTTCCTCATGGCATTTGAAAACCCAAAATATTCTCCAAATGGTTTAAGACTTTAAGTAATACTTATTATAAGGACATGAAGATATGTTCGAGATTTCTGACCATAATAATATAAGTTAAAGATATAAATTAAGCAACAAGACTACCTCTAACAAAGATATAAAATCTTTCTAGAACTGTGACCAACATGACATGAAGAAGTTAATGGTTTGTGCTCACTTTAGGAACTTAAATATTGTTAAATCATAATTAGGGTAGTTATAAGGTGCGAGGTTAGCCCTTCATTTTTAAGCAACTAAGAAGTTACCCTATGATTAAAAAGAGCTCTAGGTTCATCCTCGATTTTAAGTAATTAGTATGTTATCTCGTGATAAGCTATAGATTAGCCCTTGGTTTTTAAGCAACCAGGAGGTTATCCTCAGATTAAGATGAGTTCTAGACTCATCCTTGATTTTTAAGTAATCAGGATGTTGCTTCATAATAAGCTTTAGGTTAGCCCGTAGTTTTTAAGCAACCAGAAAGTTACCCTAATTCAAGATGAGCTCTAGGATTACCCTTGATTTTTAAGTAATCGGACTGCTACCCTAATATTAAAATGAGCTCTAGGTTCATTTTTTATTTTTAAGCAACCAAGATGTCACCTCATAATAAGTTTTAGGTTAGCCCTTGATTTTTAAGCAAGTAGGAAGCTACCCTAACTCAAGATAAGCTCGAGGTTAACTACCCTAACTCAAAATGAGCTCGATGTTAACTCTTAATTTTTAAGTACTTAGAATGTTACCTCATAAATCAAGTAATACATGGATACCCTAAGTTAAAATGAGATCTAGGTATGCAATCATTGATCAAGATGGTGCAAGAGATAAGTCTTAGGTAGCCTTGATTTTTTTGGTAATCAATGTGCTACCTTAAGACCAAGGATCAAGAAGATAGGTAGTATTGATTTTTAAGTAATCAATATGCTACCCTCAAGCTAAGGATTAAGAAGTCCGTTCTACTTAGCTATTGATTTTCTAGTAATCAATCTGCTACCCCGCAACCATGAATCAAGAAAGGAAACAATCTTTATGGATAGCCCTTGATTTTAAAGTGGTTACGAGACTACCTTAAGGACATAACTCAAGCCAAGTATACCACACCCTAAAGTAGTTACAGAAGTCGAGTCCATTAAGATATGAAGACTGTTAGGTACCACGTAAGAAACAAGAACCAAAGACAAGAACCAAGAACAAGTCAAGAAAGAGTGTGGTACGCTATTATACCTTAAGAACATGATTAAAAACATACAAGTAGGCTACTTACTGAGTCTTTGTATTTATTCAAGTTTTCTCATGTTTTTCAGGTGACAAGAAGAAGTTGGTTAAGGATGAATGCAGGTCTGGAGCAGGAGCCATACAAAGCCACACCGTTTTCAACTACTTAGTGTTTGTAGATGAGGCTCAATGTATTCAAACTTTAACTTGGATTTGTATATAAATATACTTATGTTCGGTTTTAAATGCAATATTTTACTTAATCTTTCAAGTTCTTATTAAAATAGTATCGACTCGAGTGAGAAAAATTGAGTCGTGACATCTTTCAACATGTATCATCGAAAGGATATTATAATTCCAAAACATAGAATCGCATAACATGGCATAACATAGTATATTGGTTATTAATGTAATATGTATCGTAGATAAGTAGATTTTTTTTTTAAGTAGTTAAAAACAAAACCCGATAACTCAACGAAACCCATCCCGAAAATAGAGGATTGAGTTGGGTTGGGTTGTGAGCTCTATTCATATTACTCGAGTCACCGATCTAACCAACCTAAAATTATGAGTCGTACTAACTTTGAAAAATAACATTTCCAAAACACCAAAAGGAATGAATGTTGAACTAATAACTTAAGTAAAGTTATTTGACAAATAGAAAACTTTATGACACAAAGGTACAAGTTCTAAAATTCAATGTACTTTGAATTCAAAACCAATAATGTGTCTTTGACCAATTTGGTAATACCTTTTGAAAAGCTATAATAAGAATATGATTGGTAAAGCTAACTCCCAAAAGTCTTTTCAACCAACTTGAATAGAGTTTACGACCCAATTCAACTCAATCCTCTATTTTAATTATTTTAAAAAAATTAACATCCTTACATTAATAACTAAAATTTCATAAATATCAGTATAAGGTTTTTTAGACGTGAATAGGTTTGGGTTGGGTTGTAAAATTTTTTTTAAAAAGTTTTATTTATCTACAATTTATAATTATTCGGATACAATCTTGGATAAAAGGTATTAAAAGTTCAAAACACAAATCAATCTATAATTATTCATTAAAAAAAACAATTCAATAAAAAACATATATTAACATAGTTCAACATTGTCATAAAACTAAAGACAACTAAATATCGACATTTCTTGAGAATTCGTTAANAAAAAAAAAAAAAAAAATCAATAAAAAACAACGAGCGAAAATTATAACATATTAACTTAGTTCAACATTGTCATAAAACTAAAGACAACTAAATATCAACATTTCTTGAGAATTCGTTAGAGTGGGAAAAATATAAGAATAGATCTTAAAATTAAATAAACAATAAAAATGATTAGTTTAAAAACATGGTATATAACAAAAATAATTGAAATATGGTTAGTGACCGTAGAGAGTTCTAAATTATTAGAAAAATAAATATATATATATATATAAATTGTGATATAATAATGTTGTAACAAATAAATAATAAATACATTAGAATCTAAACCCTAATAATTTGAATGTATGTGTAAATCATAATTAATAAACCTAAACAAAATAATAAGAAAGAAATATGTATTTGCCAGGCATGAATGAGTGTTCTTAAACTAAGCAAAGTAACACTCTGGCTAATGACAGGCGAAACATTAATATAGAAAAAAATTTAATATATTTTATATATTTTTATGACGGGCGTCAAACTCGAGCATGAGTGTTCGTAGACTAGGCAAAGTACCACCCTAGCAAACGAAAGATTCTTAATATCACTATGGCAAATCCATTAATACGGAAGATTCTTAATACCACCCTCGCAAACCTATTAATACAAAAGATTCTTAATACCACTCTCGCAAATCCATTAATATAGAAAGATTAAGATTAAGACTCGAGCATGGCAAAGTACCTCTGGCAAACCCATTAATACAAAAGATTCTTAATATATTTTACGTTTTGTGTCAATTCAACCCATCCCAACCCTTATAGTTCGGTTGGGTTGGTCTAGGTTGTTGGGTTGAGTGTACACCCGTACTGCTAAAGAAAGGTTTCCACACCTTTATAAAGAGTATTTTGTTCTCCTCCCCAACCAATGTGGGACATCACAATCCACCTCCCTTCCCTTTGGGGCCGAGGATCCTTACTAGCACATCGCCTCATGTCTACCCTCCTTCAAGGAACAGCGAGAAGGTAGGCACATCGTCCGGTGTCTGGCTCTGATACCATTTGTAATGGCCCAGATCCACCGTTAGCAGATATTGTCCTCTTTGGACTTTCCCTTTCGGCTTCCTCTCAAGGTTTTAAAATGCGTTTGGCAGGTGAAGGTTTCCACACTCTTTGGTCCACACTCTTTGTTGTTTTGTTCTCCTTCCCAACCAATGTGGGACATCATAAGCGAGAAGGTTGGCACTTCATCTTGTGTCTGGCTCTAATACCATTAGTAACGGCTCAAGCCCACCACTAGCAGATATTGTCCTCTTTGGACTTTTCCTTTCGGGTTTCCTCTCAAGGCTTTAAAATGTCTATGCTAGGAGAAGGTTTCCACATCCAAAGGGTGTTTTGTTCTCTTCCCCAATCAACGTGGGACATCACATATTCTTAGTATGATATTAGAAAATCTCATTGCTATTACTCAAAAATGCATGAATTGTAGGCTGTGTGTTCGTCTTTCGGTCCAAATCGGATATATAACTATGGAAATAATTGTTAAGATACAGTCGAAAATCTATATGGGCCAGGAGGTCTTATAGAGTGGCTATTTGTTTACAGCGCACAATCCAAAGGCCATATGTGGTAGGCCATCTAGACAATCTCATGTGTTCGGTATTGTGACCTTTAGTGGGTTCTGTGGAGCCAAATTGAACATCCTAGTATGCATGACCGACCGAGGGAAGAGCGTCGTGAACGTATCACAAAATTAGATATAGCCACATTGTAATTTCCATAGAGTTGACAAGCTACTTTGAGCATCTCATCAACGCTGCAACGATGGAAACCTTGATATTTTGCTGGGAAATGTCGTGGTCATCAGATGTTGAATTTGGATTTCAAATTCTGATTCGAATTTGTGTGTGGGTGGTTGGTATCAGAATAGTACCTCTCTCAATAGGATGTGGCTAAGGGACAAATCAAAATGAAAGTTGATGGGCGTGGAGACATTGCAAACAATGCATGTGGGTGTAGAACGTGTCAAGGAAGCAAAGATGCAAGCCTGAAGAGAGAGTTCGAGGCTATCTGCATGAAAGACGGTGAGTCAATAGATGATTTTGCGATGAAGTTGACGACGATCGTCAGCGACATCTGTTTGTTAGACGATAAGGTGGAGGAGATCTCCGTCGTCAAGAAGTTTCTTTGAGCTGTCCCCCCGAGATTCATGCAGATTATTAACTCCATCGAGCAATTCGGCAACCTCAAGAACATATCCGTTGAGGAGGTTGTTGCTCATCTTAAGGTCCATAAGGAGAGACTTCAGGACTACGATGACTGAGAGGAGAAGCACCTCTTACTCACACACAAGGAGTGGCTTGCACACGAAAAAAAAATGCGGTTGCTTCTTCTTTTTCAGGAATGAATTGACATGGNAAAAAAAAAAAAAAAAAAAAAAAAAAAAAAAAAAAAGGTCGTGGGCATGGTTGGGGTCATGGCCACAGACATGGTAGCAGGGAGGTCGTGATAATACATCATAAATCCATGACAAGGTCAACCCTTAGAAGAACAAGAGTATGATCAATTGTTACTCTTGTGAAAATACACGCACTATGGGGTAGAGCATTGTATGAATAAGCTCGATGAGGAGGCAATCTCATACTCATACATGATCAAGAGCCCACAGTTATGTTGGTCTATAAGATGCCCAACCTCTTGATGCTCAACGAAGAGAAGGTTATGGCAAACCTTCTCACAGAAGTCGAAGACCGAGTGGAGACCAACATGTAGTATCTAGACAATGGAGCAAGCAACCACATGACCGAAGATCGAGTAAAGTTCAAGGAGCCTTATGAGAAGCTCATTGGAAACGTGAAGTTTGGTGATGGATCCTGATCCAAGGTAAATGATCTATCTTGTTCCAGTGCAAGAATGACGACCAACGTCTATTGATCAAGTATATTATATCCCAAGCTTGAATAGTAATATTATCAGTCTTAGTCAAATGACAGAAGAAGGTAGCATAGTAGAGTTAGTCAGCTCGTTACTCAAGATATTCGACAAAAATGGAGCCCTATTAATGAAGGTAAAACGGTCGCAGAACTGCCTATATAAGATGTTATTGAAAGACCATCAACATCTTCCAAAAGTATCTATTGACGTAAAAAATTAAGAAGAAACCAATGGGTTGGGAGAAAAAGAAACCGAAGAACAAATCTAAGAAAAGACCAAAGGCTACTTCAATCAGAAGTGTAACCTAGAAGTCGATGTATTTCATTAGACTTATTATCTCAACCAAAGAGGTCGAGATGACAGTCATCGAGGCGTAAGAAACAACGAGACTTCAAACTTGCCATGTACAATTTAAATTACAAAAAANAAAAAAAAAAAAAAAAAAAAAAAAAAAAAAAAAAACCTGAACTTTTTTCTCTCTCTTACAAAATATACTTACACTAATTGCAATATTATCTATCTTTTCATGGACGTTTTAAAACTACTCTTAGAATATAAATCTATTATAAGAACGTTGGACATACTAAGACCTCAAATGATGTGAACGGTGACCCAAGACAGAAATCGAGACGTGAACACGACCCCACGAGTTTTAGGTCACCTCCACACTCATTCTAGCTTCTCAACTTTCATCCAAAATTCTAATCGATTTATATTCGAATAGTAGTTCTGAAACAGGATCAAGAGTAATATTACAACTCTAAACCGAACATCTACTCGCCTTACGTGCGTTTAGGCACCAACCCAGTCCAACATCGACCTTGATTATATTGTTCGTGAGTCATTACATTATCATTGTTATGGCTATCTGAGTTTGAAGCCTCTCCATGTGGCAACAATGGCGGATAATCTGCAAATGAAAGTAACTATTTTACCACAAAGATCATATATATTCATGAACAAGAAAGAAATCAATAAGTTGAAATACCATTATCAAAAATGAAATGGTAGTCTTGTTCTCCCATCCCTTCAAAGGCTTGGCCTTCGATAATTCCTTCATAATTTCCCGACAAACGTTCCTACAAGACATATCATACGTTAATATATCGGTCTAACGGGTCAAACCCAATAGTTATTTGAGCCCGTTATCAATAAAAATTTAGATATCTAGATATTTTATGAACAAATCTAAGAGACAAATGTATTGTCTACGTTGTCCGGCCTCTACTATATCTATAAAACAAAGTGTAATATTGTCAAGCAGTGTCTGTGAGTCAATAAGCCTTAGTTATACTTTGTTCGAGGGCTCCAGAGAAATGAGTCGAGCCTCAATTAAGAGAAGACTGTTCGAGAGCTCTATAGGTCTCAAGGGAGGCTCTATTGTGTACTTTGTTCGATGAGAGGATTGTTGAGGGGAGGAAAGTGGACAATATCATACCATTGTGGAGAGTTGTGATTCCTAACATTCAATCCAATTCAAACCGTTCAAGAAGAAAACTATGAGCGTAGGAAACCCAATTCGTTCGGTTCGATCCTCGTTCAAGTTCGAACTGAATCGAATCAATTAAAGACAGATATTCACTCGAGAGAAAGAGAAGAGAGAGACCTCAAAGGTCGGAGGGTAAGATACCAAGTCTTGAAGCTGGCCATCAAATTGTAGTCCATCGCTTTCACAATAATTCTTCGGCTCACTAACCTCCGAGTTCATGTCGAAAGCTTCACCTCCCATGGCTTCATTTCCCATCGAACGAACCCTAAAGCTCGGATTCGAGGCCATGGAGGCTATAAAGGCATCACATTCTAAAGCGTTATTAACCATCTTTTTCCATGTATTTTGCGGGACTCTCCCACCAAGAAGCTGCATGCATGAATTATCGAAGTTCAGTGAAAATATTTTTTAAAACTACGGCACATAACCGTGGTGAAAATTCTCTGTTTATAATCATTTATAAAATATAAAAAAAATACAAATAAAATAGAAGAAATAATAAATGGATAGCAAATATGATACTAAACGAAAGACAAAATATCTTCAATCATACGACGTGTTTACCTGTAATGAAAGGTCAAATATATATATACATACATCTATACATACATATACATATACATATACCTACAGAGATACATATGCATATATACATATGGTAAACTATAATTGAGGACTAAATATGGTTACCTTTCGTACGTAGGTTGGACCCTTTTTGTGATAAGCCTTCAAAAAATCATCGACATTTTTTATGCCTTCGGAGGACAAACGATTGTGGTATACGCCATCTTTGCCGATGCCTTCCAATCGCCATATTTCATCTTCCCTCCTCGGCGGGTGGTGCTTCTTGTAAACTAATGTCGTAACCAAAAGGAATTTTTTTATTAATTAACATGATCTAAGATTGATTAAGATTAGCTATAATCATTTTTTTATAAAGAAAATGATTGATGTTTGTCGTGGTCCATCGCTATGGACCACGACTAATGTCAATTTGAGTCTATCATTACAGATTACGTCTAACGTCAATTGTTTATACCAACAACTATAGTTAACATTGACTCTAGTCTATTTGATAGAGCATCGCTAACGTCAAATGCAGTCAGTGACAATGATTGATATTAGTTGTGGTCTATCTCTATGGACCACAACTAATGTCAATTTGAGTCTATCATTATCTAACGTCAATTGTTTATACCAACAAACTGTAGTTGACATTGACTCTAGTCTATTTGATAGAGCATCCGTCAAATGCAGTCAGTGGTGGTAAACTAAAGGTGTTCATATGATCCGATAATCCGACCAATCTAGACTACCGAACTCAAACCATAAAAGTTGGGATGGGTTGGGTTAGGTTAGGTTGAATTTGTGAAGAACTGAAAATTTAGCTTCGTTTGCAGGTTGACATTTTTTTGGTCGAGTTACTCGAAAATAGAGTTACAACTCAACCCAATTTAAACTTTCTTTTTTAAAAAATAAGAATATTTAACGATCGTAAATGTTAGTACGAGATTTTAGTTATTAATATAACATATATTGTGAATAAGTAGAATTTTTCTAAAATAATTAAAAAATAACGTGACAACCCAACATAACTCAAAAATAGAGGGTTGGGTTGTGAACTCTGTTCGGGTTACTTGGGTCACCAACCCAATCGACCTGAAATTTTAGGTCAGTTCAAAAGATTCTTTCAACCAACCCATGTACCGTTGACATCAATTTCTCGTGCCCTACTGGGATAAATTACCGTTGACATCAATTGGGATGGAATCACCAAAGAATCTGTAGTCATAGACCACGATTCTTGTTAGTCATGCTCTCGTACTAGACCATGACAAACGAGAGTCGGTGCTCTAACCAATAGTCGATACAAGAGAACCATAGTAGTCCCTACGACCGATTTTAAAACATTATTAAAAGTACAGTGACTAAAATGAAATAAGTTTAAAGTATTGGATCAAATATCGTTCGAGAAAAATAGGGTTAAAAACGACATACCTTCCCCACGATGATCCATCACTCTAAACGGTTTCGAAACAGCTTCCATAATTCTTGGAAACTTAGCCAAGATGTTCTTATCAACAACTTTTGCTCCCAATCTAAACTTCTTAGACTTAGTCCAGCTCGAATTGTCACTAAAGCTCAAACCTTTGATGAATCCAACCCCATTTTTCAAGCAAATTATCATATCATTCCCCACGATCAAAGGTCTTTTCCCCTCTCTTTTAGAAACAACATTGTTGTTAAAATCGCTCGAAGTCCACGAACTTTCGTCTACTCGTTGGTCGGAGCTGAATTATAAATTGAGGACGACCAACTCGACCGACGCCGATGATAAAGGACCTGTCTTGATGATGCCATTGGAGTTGGTGGTATCACAAATTGCAACTAGAAGTGGCTTGCCATTTCTTGCTTCTATTTCATTGTTGGTGAAAATTGTTGGAGCTGTTTGATTCAAGAACAATAGCTTGAACTTTGAAGCTCCAAACCCATTTATTGTTGCTTCTTTTCCAATATGATTGCTAAGGTGGCTGTTTCTGTTCATGAAATTGATTGAATATGATGAACAAAAAGGGTTTAAGGAGGAAACCCATGTGGATTAATATCAATTTAGTTCAAGAATGGCATACCTTGATAGAATGGAGTGAATGTAATAATTAACTTGGAGCTCCACCACCTCGTGCACCTGTAGAAAATTATCAATATGAGAATTTTGATTTTGATTTTGTTCGATTTGGCAATCGTAGATCATCTCTAGGAGAAGTTATTGGTAAACTCTCTCGTAAGTTATAGTTTAACTTGAGATTTACCGTTTTGGCCCGTTAGATATCGTCATTAGCTTCACGATTTTAAAACTCGTGTGTTCGGGAGAGGTTTTCACACCCTTATAAGGAATGTTTTGTTCTCCTCTTTAACTGAGGTGGGATCTCACAATCGACCCCCTTGAGGAATAGCGTCCTCGCTAGCACATCGATCGGTGTCTGGCTTTGATACCATTTGTAATAGTCCAAGCCCACCACTAGCAGATATTGTCTGCTTTGGCCCGTTACGTATTGTCGTCAGCCTCATAGTTTTAATACCGCCTGTTAAGGAGAGGTTTCCACATCGGAATGTTTCGTTCTCCTCTTTAACCGATGTGGGATCTCACAATCCACCCCCTTGGAGGTTAACGTTCTCGTTGGCACACCACTCGGTGTGGCTCTGATACCATTTGTAACACACCAACCCGACCACTAGCAGATATTGTCCGTTTTGGCTCGTTACGTATCGTCGTCAGCCTCACGGTTTTAAAATGCCTATGTTAGGGAGAGATTTCACACCCTTTGAAGGGATTTTTCGTTTCCCTCTCTAACCCACGTCCGATCTCACAATCCACACTTTTGGGCGGCATGAGAGAGAGAGAGAGAGAGAGAGAGAGAGAGAGAGAGAGAGAGAGAGAGAGAGAGAGAGAGAGAGG